>NC_088214.1:17502512-17705012 GCF_036934945.1 Oncorhynchus masou masou
TCAGTCGAAAACTTTGTGTCATAACCATAGCCTATACACTGAGTGTACAAAACATTATGAACACCTGCTCTTTCCATGACAGCCTGACCAGGTGAATCCAGGTGAAAGCTATGATCCCTTATTGGTCACTTGTTAAATCCACTTCAATCAGTGTAGATGAAGGGGAGGAGACAGGTTAAAGAAGGATTTTTAAGCCTCGAGACAATATTAGGAAGGTGTTCTTGATGTTTTGTACAGTGAGTGTATGCCTTTTTTCCCATTCTCTTCAGCTATCTCCTAGTCCTAATTCTGATTACTGCGTACCAGTGACTCTGTATCAAGAATTTACTGTGCGCCTTCTACAGCCTTCTTCAATTAGGGTGTATTCCTATTACCAATCAGGTAAGATCCTTTCAATGTATGGGTTGTCCTTGATTCGGCCCACCATTGATTTGGGAGTTCAACACAACTGTTTCAAAAAATGCTCTGAATTTCTATTTGAAGTTCTTGTGTCCAACCACTTATGTATCTTTATATTCCCATTTTTTATATATAAAAACACTAAGTGGACTGTGTGCCCGCCCCACCAGTCAAAAACCTGGAATGTGCGGCTACTTTCCACCGCACTGATAGAGGACTTTTGAATCCCCTGGAATTTATGTAAAAAATCTTTATTTACAACATCGTGTCAACATTTGAGTCTGATGTCAAATTTAGACTGTACAATTATTAAAGGTGCACTGTACAGAAATCGCTCTGCCATTCCTTGGTTGCTAAAATTCTAATAGTTTGCCTAATTTCTGTTTATGTGACAAAATATGGAAGTACGTAAGTATCATTGTACCATCTAAACCTCTGTGAAATATATTTTCCATAACCAAAAATATTGTTTTTTCAACTATTTAAAGCTGGTGTAAAAATCAAATTTGGTTGGGTCGCCCAAAAAAGTTGCATATTGTAACGTCAATAAAACGCTTTCACTTATAGTCGTACAGCCCAGCAACAGATATGGAACCCGAACAATATTGACGGAATGATATTCCTCTGTGTTTCAGAAAAGAGCTGCACCAGATTCTACAGCCCCTTTAAGAATAGCACAGACGAGGACATTATCTGCAGCAAGAATGGATGTGCCTGCATTGACAGTAAGATGCTTCTGGTGGATTTTTCAGGGATCTACTGTAAGATAACTATTGAGTGGCCATTGTTTAGCTATACAACTGTACAAAATTAAATTAGCAACATAATTGTTTACATTTATTTTATTTAACCTTTATTTATGTAGGCAAGTCAGTTAAGAACAAATTCTTATTTACAATGACGGCCTACCCCGGCCAAATCCTAACCCAGATGATGCTGGGCCAATTGTGTGCTGCCCTATGGGACTCCCAATCATGGCCGGTTGTAATACAGCCTGGAATTGAACCAGGGTCTGTTGTGACGCCTCTAGCACTGAGATGTAGTCCCTTAGACCGCTGCGCCACTCAGGAGCCCAAATTATTACTACTAACATTTTTTTTGCAGCCATTCCTTATTTTTATAGTTTCATAAATTTCACGGTGGTGATTATTTTGCTTTTGTAGTATGGACATGTACTATGTTTTCACTTCATGTTTAGCATCTCTGCCTAAGCTTGACTTTTATGTTGCCTGCTTGCCAGTTCTCTTAAGCATTGGGAAACTCTATTGTTTTGTCGCCCCAAGATTGTTTCCAACCTTAAATTTTATCTGACAGAAAATTGTCCATCCGTGAAGAAGGCTGAGTCGATAACAGCTTCTGACCGTGAAGAAGAAGCCTGCGTTGGGACTAACCCTGGTAAAACAGCACTCACATTTCTCTGACTTCCAATAAACCCTTCTGACACATACTACAACCACAGTCGTGGGAAGTAGAAGTGCTGAGGGTGCTGCAGCACTCCCTGATCAATCAGAATAATTTATAGGAAGAAAAACAATAATATATACAGTGGGGCAAAAAAGTATTTAGTCAGCCACCAACTGTGCAAGTTTTCCCACTTAAAAAGATGAGAGAGGCCTGTAAATTTTCATCATAGGTGCACTTCAACTATGACTAACAAAATGAGGGGAAAAAATCCAGAAAATCACATTGTAAGATTTTATAATGAATTTATTTGCAAATTATGGTGGAAAATAAGTATTTGGTCACCTACAAACAAGCAAGATTTCTGGCTCTCACAGACCTGTACCTTCTTCTTTAAGAGGCTCCTCTGTCCTCCACTCATTACCTGTATTAATGGCACCTGTTTGAACGTGTTATCTGTATAAAAGACACCTGTCCACAACCTCAAACAGTCACACTCCAAACTCCACTATGGCCAAGACCAAAGAGCTGTCAAAGGATACCAGAAACAAAATTGTAGACCTGCACCAGGCTGGGAAGACTGAATCTGCAATAGGTAAGCAGCATGGTTTGAAGAAATCAACTGTGGGAGCAATTATTAGGAAATGAAAGACATACAAGACCACTGATAATCTCCCTCGATCTGGGGCTCCACGCAAGATCTCACCCCATGGGGTCAAAATGATCACAAGAACGGTGAGCAAAAATCCCAGAACCACACGGGGGGACCTAGTGAATGACCTGCAGAGAGCTGGGACCAAAGTAACAAACCCTACCATCAGTAACACACTATGCCGCCAGGGACTCAAATCCTGCAGTGCCAGACGTGTCCCCTGCTTAAGCCAGTACATGTCCAGGCCCGTCTGAAGTTTGCTGGAGAGCATTTGGATGATCCAGAAGAAGATTGGGAGAATGTCATATGGTCAGATGAAACCAAAATATACATTTTTGGTAAAAACTCAACTCATTGTGTTTGGAGGACAAAGAATGCTGAGTTGCATCCAAAGAACACCCTACCTACTGTGAAGCATGGGGGTGGAAACATCATGCTTTGGGGCTGTTTTTCTGCAAAGGGACCAGGACGACTGATCCGTGTAAAGGAAAGAATGAATGGGGCAATGTATCGTGAGATTTTGAGTGAAAACCTTCCATCAGCAAGGGCATTGAAGATGAAACGTGGCTGGGTCTTTCAGCATGACAATGATCCCAAACACACCACCCGGGCAACGAAGGAGTGGCTTCGTAAGAAGCATTTCAAGGTCCTGGAGTGGCCTAGCCAGTCTCCAGATCTCAACCCCATAGAAAATCTTTGGAGGGAGTTGAAAGTCTGTGTTGCCCAGCAACAGCCCCAAAACATCACTGCTCTAGAGGAGATCTGCATGGAGGAATAGGCCAAAATACCAGCAACAGTGTGTGAAAACCTTGTGAAGACTTACAGGAAATGTTTGAACTCTGTCATTGCCAACAAAGGGTATATAACAAAGTATTGAGATAAACTTTTGTTATTGACCAAATACTTATTTTCCACCATAATTTGCAAATAAATTCATAAAAAATCCTACAATGTGATTTTCTGGAGAAAAAAAAATCTCATTCTGTCTGTCATAGTTGAAGTGTACCTATGATGAAAATTACAGGCCTCTCTCATCTTTTTAAGTGGGAGAACTTGCACAATTGGTGGCTGACTAAATACTTTTTTGCCCCAGTGTGTGTGTGTGTGTGTGTGTGTGTGTGTGTGTGTGTGTGTGTGTGTATATATATATATCTCTTGTATGAGTGGACCTAAATATCCATCAGCAGCACAGGGAGTATCACGCCCTGACCATAGAGAGGCTTTTATTCTCTATTTTGGTTAGGCCAGGGTGTGACTAGGGTGGGCATTCTAGTTTCGTTATTTCTATGTTTTCTATTTATTTGTTTTTGGCCAAGTATGGTTCCCAGTTAGAGGCAGCTGTCTATCGTTGACTCTGATTGGGAATCATACTTAGGCAGCCTTTTTCCCACCTGTGTTTGGTGGGTAGTTGTTTTCTGTGTAGTTTATTGCACCTTACAGAATTGTTTGGGGATTTTCCACTTTGTTATTTAGTTCAAGTGTTTTGGTTAATAAAGAATCATGAACACTTCCCACGCGGCCATGACTATACCTACAATAGAATAGGGATAGCCACAGATGTATGTTTACCAAAAAATATTTGGTCAAACCCACTTATTTTCACTCTGTTTTCCATCTGCAGTTTACAACATTCAAGTAAAACATATACAAGAGGATGAGAACACCCTGATCAAATATAAAATGGAGATTCAAAAGGCCTATAAACTTGGTAAATACTACAGTTTTTCCCAAAATCATTATTTGTGTTGCCTCGAGAGAATAAAAAAGTAAAGAGAGAGTGATAGAGGAATCATGTAATGGATATTGCTTATGATGTCTTACAGGGAATGATTTAAAAGTGGATGTTAAAACGGAGAGAGATTTCTATGCCCACCGCATGTGCCAGACGTCTCTTGGTTTGAAGAAGGATAAATTGTATTTATTCATAGGCAACCCAAAAGACATAATACTGGGTGATGATGGCAGGTTAGGATCACAATTAATCTGTTTGATTTGTTTCTTACATTACATGCCACATTTCATTTTGAATTAATGATTTGTTTGATTAAACCATTTCTGTTGTTTTTAAGTTATTCTTATGTCCTGTCGGGAAACACATGGCTGGAGGATTTTGAATCTGGGGGAGAACAGGCGACTTTCCTGAATAAGCTTGAGACGTCTGGCTGCAGCACTTGAACACAGTGGTCCAGTTTGCTGGTTCATCCCACATCTGTGCATGTAGATGACCCACACAGTTAACTTAACTAACTTTGAGACATGATGTTTATCCTATATTGCAAAATAAATGAAAATTAAACTGAAATATGCTATGAATTTTATGAATAATGACTAAATGATGTATACATTTAACGTAGAACAATAACTAACAGAATTCTACCATGTCACTGTATGATTGTATGACATTTATTAGAATCATAAATCTAAATCTCATGTGTGTAGTTCTAGTCAGAATTAGAACTAGGAATTTTTGTTCCTTTTTAGTATGTAAGCAGGGTGTAAGTGTGAAACAAATGATAAGAGGAGCTATCGAAAGACAAGCTGTACTACTGTGTTCCTTACAGGACATTCTGTCCCCACCCAGGGAGGGGAGAGATCTTGGGCTTGTAGTATATTGTATAACAGGTGGCAGACAATGTATGAGTAGGAGAAGACTTATGAACTATATTGTCGTTGTTTCTGAGAGGAGGAGGTACATTTATGACGAAATGTGAGGTATATAGACCAATGTACAGGAAATTCTAAACTGCTGACTATGGTAGACTGGCCTCTGACTGTTTTCATTTTAATAAAAACCTTACAAATTCTTAGTAACAGACAGAGTATGTTAATTGAAGTTCAGTTTATGAATATTGAGAACAAGATTCTCATAACACATATCACATTATTATAACAAACATATGTCCTTGTTTTACTTGATCACAATTTATGACATGGTCAGTAGGCTACAAATTTATTACCATTTAGAAAAGGAGAAGTCATGTGTCATACACCAGTTAATACATTTGCACTGTGGGCGTCAATCAATATACTGTGTGCAGTTCACAACCTTTTTCAGAATTTTCAACTGCATGAATGGCGAAAGGGCGGGCCAGCAAGGCAAGTTATTCTGCGTTCATGTGCTAGTCAGAACTAGGAAACTGTAGTTATGCACATTCCACATTCAACCAGATATCATGTCGGAAAACGCGTCATAACGCGTCATAACTCCAGGTAACTCTGGTCCTGGAGAATGGCATAGGTTGACCAGCAAAACTTTTGAGGAACTGAGGACCCATGCCAAATCTTTTCAGTCTCCTGAGGGGGAATAGGTTTTGCTGTGCCCTCTTCATGAGTGTCTTGGTGTGCTTGGACCATGTTAGTCTGTTGGTGATGTGGATGCCAAGGAACTTGAATCTCTCAACCTGCTCCACTACAGCCCTGTCGATGAGAATGGGGGCATGCTCGGTCCTCCTTTTCCTGTAGGCCACAATCATCTCCTTTGTCTTGATCACATTGAGGGAGAGGTTGTTGTCCTTGTACCACACGGTCAGGTCTCTGACCTACTCCCTATAGGCTGTCTCATTGTTGTCGGTGATCAGGCCTACCACTGTTGTGTCATCAGCAAACCCAATGATGGTATTGGAGTCATGCCTGGCCGTGCAATCATGAGTGAACAGGGAGTACAGTAGGGGGCTGAGCACGCACCCCTGAGGGGACCCCGTGTTGAGGATCAGCATGCCGGATGTGTTGTTACCTACCCTTACCACCTGGGGGCGGCCCGTCGGGAAGTCCAGGATCCAGTGGCAGAGGGAGGTGTTTAGTCCCAGGGTCCTTAGCTTAGTGATGAGCATTTGAGGGCACTATGGTGTTGAACGCTGAGCTGTAGTCAATGAATAGCATTCTCACATAGGTGTTCCTTTTGTCCAAGTGGGAAAGGGCAGTGTGGAGTGTAATAGAGATCGCATCATCTGTGGATCTGTTGGTGCGATATGCCAATTGGAGTTGGTCTAGGGTTTCTGGGATAATGGTGTTGATGTGAAGCATGACCAGCCTTTCAACGCATTTCATGGCTACAGACGTGAGTGCTATGGGTCGGTAGTCATTTAGGCAAGTTTCCTTAGTGTTCTTGGCCACAGCGACTATGGTGGTCTGCTTGAAATATGTTGGTATTACAGACTCAGACAGGGAGAGGTTGAAAAAGTGATAGGAATTTTATGAATAATGACTAAACAATATCTACAATTAAATAGAACTGTAACTAATTGAACTCTACCCTGTTTTACAATATCTGATTCATAATGTTAATTCATAAGGAACGGATTATGTAGCATGAACAAGGAGTAATTAAACATAATAAACACCATTTCAACTTAGTTGGAGAGGTATGTGTGGTGTGTTTGAAGTAAGCAAAGGGGCTCATTAACCTATGTCTGAACCCACTCAGCTATAACTCTGTGGCAATTAAATAAGACAGCGAGAGCCTCCCTAGGTTTTCGTTATCTGGAACTGTCTGCTGAATAGTGATAGATAATGGTGAGACTTCAGAAGTTAATCTTGATGTGTTGTGTGTGTCAAGAGTGGGCTAGTGGGTTGGAATAAACTTTTGAACCTGCTTTGTTTTGGTCGAGAGGAGGAGATTCATTCTATAACCAATGAGGTCATATTTTGGATATAAACTGTTGTTTGTGGTTCAATCTGAGCGCGCTCCGAGAATAAATACTATTATCTAATTTTAATAAGACTGGTCCCTGTCTATTTTATGCAAATAAGAATCTTACAAATTCTTAGAAACAGACAGAATTATTTTAATTAATGAACACATATAGGAATTATGAAATTCCATTGACAATTGGTCCTTTGAGCGGATTTCTAAACCTGCCTCTGTCGTCCGAAGGTAGTACGCCGAAAACCGTGCAGCGGCTGGTCTGGACCCGCTATTTAAAGACCTGGCGTCTGAATTGAGGTTCAAAGAACAGGCCGGTATATATGTATATTGTAGCGACCCGCACAGACAGCTGTGTGTTATGTGTTAGGCTAGGAGGTGGTTGTGTTGTACTGACCAGTACCAGGTGTTCGCGGGGTCCGACATGTCAATCTACCTGCTATCTGCCAATCACGGGAATGCCTGGAATGTTCTGATGCCGGGCATCCTGGTGGTTGGCGGAGTGGCGTGGAGGGGGGTTGGGCAGGGTTGGTGGAGCATTGGAAGTTAAGACCAGGTTCAGCCTTTGTTCTCTCTCTCTTACGTCTGGGCTTCCCAAGAGAAGGTCACGATTGGCTTGTGGGTTATCTGTCATCTTTTTGGCGTGTGCTACGGCCCAAACAGTAGCCTGTGTAAAGTTGGTTTAATAAACCGTCAATTCGCAAACTCAAGCCTCTGTCTGGACAATTGTTCATTTATGATCTAGTCAGGTCATTACATTGGTGTCAGAAGTAAAAACGTTGATACAAGTTAGCCAGCTAGCTAGCTGACTTATGTGGCTAGCTACCGTAGGTGAGAACGGGGATTGAAAATGCGTCGAGGGAATCCGAAAGTGAAGGTGGAGGTAGGGGACGATTATGGCCAAGGAGGTGCGTGTGAATGGACGTCGGGGGTTCTGTCTGAGGAGATCGCCAGGGCGTCGGAGCACAGAGGCCGCTTGAGGGAGGACGTTAGAGCGATGGCAGCTGAAGCGGGCATGAGTGCTTCGTCGACTGTATTTCGCGCGGATTCTGGTGGGCGGACCGAAGTGGCGACGTCGACGTGGCGTGCCGAGGAATCTGGGGCTCAGGATGTAAACAAACATGGCGGCGCCCAGTTCCCGGCTGCGTCCGTATCTGTTAAGACCCCGAAGTATTCCGGTAAGGCGGATTGGGAAGCTTTTCATGCTCAGTTTGAACTGTTAGCTCATTTTAGGGGGTGGTCGGATGAAGAAAGGGCACTGCAGTTGGCTTTATGCCTCACGGATGAAGCTCTGGCCTGTTTGATATTGATTAGCCCCGAGGACAGGCATGATTATGGTGCTTTAGTGGGAGCACTGAGGAGGCGCTATGGACAGTGTGTACAGCCCGGGCTACTGCGCTCCGAACTGAGTAATAGACGCAGGCAGCCTGGAGAGCCTCTACGGGTGCTAGCTAATGACATTGAGAGCCTCTCTCGGCGGGCATATGCTCACATGCCCCCCTCCGTGCAGAGCGAGCTAGCACGGGACCAGTTCATTCAGGCGCTCTCTCCTACGGAGCTGCGCATACAGAACCAGCTGGTTCATCCTGAGTCATTGCAGACAGCCTTGGAGATGGCTTTGGAGAGGGAGCTGGTGTGGGCTGGGGCTTCAGCTGGGGCTTTGGTGGGGGTGCAGGGAGACACACCCTCTGTGCGAGCTGGGGGGCAGAGCAGCCCGGAGCCAGAAAAGCCTGCTTGGGTGGCCGAAATGACAAAACTCATTCGGGCTGTGTCGCTACAGGCGGCACGAAACACAAGCCCTGGTCCCAGGGTCTGCTGGGGTTGTGGCCAGCCAGGCCATCTGCGCCGAAATTGCCCCATGTCCCCCAGAGCTCAGGGAAACGGCTCGGGGTCCGCATAGACCGGGTAGTGCGGACCCCTGGCTTTCTATCCCAACCACCATCATCTTCAGGAGGAGCCCACCGGCACAGACGGGGAAGCAAGGCTCCACTTCCCCCAGAAGCAGACGAGGGCAAGCGGATGGAGCCTGTTGTTGTGGTGGGCCGGACCTGTGTTGGGGACTTTTGTCATGTCCCTGTCACTGTGGAGGGGGTGCCCTGCTCCGCCCTGGTGGACACTGGGTCCACAGTAACCCTGGTGAGACCAGATATTGTGCCAGGTTGGACTCAGTGTGAGCCTGCAACTGTGCAGCTCCGCACAGTCACAGGTGAGCTGGCACCCATGAAAGGGAAGGGAATAATGACTCTGACAGTAGGGGGCAGGACTGTGCGTCATCCTGTGTGGGTGGCGGCTGTGCAGGACCCTTGTATCCTGGGGTTGGACTTTCTTAGGAGCACAGGCTGCCAGTTAGACCTAAATAGGGGCACACTGAGCTTCCAGGGAGGGACGGAAGTCACCATGGCTCCCCCTAATGTCACATTCACTCAACCCAACAAACCCTTTACTCCAACAGTTAAAGCAGCAGAGACTCATGGCTGCGCCCCCTCCCCCACAGCTGTGTGTGACTTTTCCCCAGTCCCCCTGTCACCTACGGCGGTGTGTTACATTCCCCCAGCTACCTCCATGACACAGCTCTCTGTGAGCCCGGGCCGCAACCCCCCAGCCCAGCTACCCCAGATGGGAGAGGAGAGGACACTGTCTGCAGTGAGGGAGATATGGGGGAGGAACTGTGTTGGTCTTGACCCCGAGCAGCAGGAACGGTTGTGGCAGTTGCTGTTTGAATTCAGAGACAGCTTTGCGTTGAGTGAGGAAGAGGTGTGTCAGACTCATCTGGTGCAGCATGAGATCGACACAGGTGATGCTCGACCCATCAAGATGCGTCCCCGCCGTATCCCGCTGGCACGCCAGGAGGCGGCAGACAAGGCTGTGTTGGAGATGCAGCGGGCAGACTTCATTGAGCCCTCAGACAGCCCCTGGGCGGCGCCAGTCGTCATGGTTCCGAAGAAGGGGGCAAGCTGAGGTTCTGTGCGGACTACAGGCGGCTGAATGAGGTAACCAGGAAGGACTCATACCCCATACCACGTATCGATGAGTCGCTGGACCTGGTTAGGGGGTCCTCCTGGTTCTCCTCACTAGACCTCCGCAGTGGCTACTGGCAGGTGCCCCTCTCCCCAGAGGCCAGAGCCAAAACTGCGTTCTCCACTAACAGAGGACACTGGCAGTTCAAGGTCCTGTGCTTTGGCCTGTGCAACGCTCCAGCTACTTTTGAGCGTTTGATGGACAGGGTGCTGGATGGCATCCCCCGACAGCAGTGTCTGGTATACCTCGATGACATCCTGGCCCATGGCAGCTCCTTTCAGTCAGCCCTGGGGCGCTACGGCGTGTGCTGGAGAGGGTGGCTGCCGCAGGTCTGAAGCTCCACCCCGAGAAGTGCCACTTCATGAGGAGAGAGGTGTCCTTCTTGGGCCACCGAGTGGGGAAGGAGGGGATCAGCACCATGGAGGACAAGGTAGGGGCTGTCAGAGACTGGCCCACCCCCACCGACCAGCGTCAGCTGAAGAGCTTCCTGGGCCTGGCCTCGTACTACAGGAGGTTTGTACGGGGCTTCTCAAGCGTTGCTGCTCCACTGAACCGCCTGCTGCCGAAGGACAAGGCTTTCACTTGGACAGTGGAGTGTGAGGAGGCGTTCAACACCCTCAAACGTGCACTGATCGAGGCCCCCGTGCTCGCCCACCCTGACCTCACCTTGCCCTTTATCCTGGACACAGACGCGAGCAATGTGGGCATGGGTGGGGTGCTGGCCCAGGTGGGGCCAGAGGGGGAGAGAGTGGTGGCGTACTTCAGCAAAACATTTGACAAACATGAGCGCCGCTACTGTGTCACCCGGCGGGAGCTCTTGGCTGTTGTGGCTTCCGTCAAACACTTCAAGTACTACCTGGGTGGTCTGCCCTTTACTGGAAGGACTGACCACTCTGCTCTCCAGTGGCTCATGTCTTTCAGAGAGCCAGAGGGGCAGGTGGCACGCTGGTTGGAGGAGCTTCAGCCGTATGACTTCACGGTGGTGCACAGGGCAGGGGCACGCCACTCCAACGCCGACGCCATGTCCCGTCGGCCCTGTACTGCAGACGGCTGCCGCCACTGTGAACGGAGAGAGGGACGGGAGAGAGAGCTGTGGGCAGTGGAGGGTGTCTGTGCCACAGTGTGTCGGGCGAGCGGGCCTGTCTGCTGCGAGCTGCAGACTGTCGACGTGGCTGAATGGCGGCAGCAGCAGGGACGGGACACAGACCTACAGCCAGTGCTACAGTGGGTAAAGGCGCAGGTGAGGCCACCATGGGAAGAGGTGACAGCGCTCTCACTCGCGACCAAAGGGTTGTGGTCGAAGTTTGAGAGACTGCGGCTGGCTAATGGCGTGCTACAGCGGGCATGGAAGGAGTCAGCTACGGGAGAGGAGAGGTGGCAGGTGGTGGTCCCAAAAGCATTGCGGGAGGCTGTGCTCCAGAGTACTCATCTCATGGGGGGTGGGGACTGGACACTTTGGGGTCACAAAAACACTGCGCCGTCTCCGTCAGGGCTTCTACTGGGGGCAGCACAAGAGGGATGTGGAGGACTTTTGTCGCCGCTGTGACAACTGCACAGCGAGAAAGGGCCCCCCAGGCCGCTCTCATGCTCAGCTCCAACAGTTCCCAGTGGGGGCTCCCATGGAGAGGGTGGGAGTGGATGTAGTTGGGCCGTTCCCCACCACAGACAGTGGAAACCGCTGGGTGCTCACGGCCATGGACTATTTCACAAAATGGCCCGAGGCCTATGCTCTGCCTGACCAGGAGGCAGAGACCATCGTCGACAGCCCTGACAGCGGGGATGTTCAGCAGGTTTGGAGCTGCAGAGTCCATCCACAGCGACCAAGGCAGAAACTTTGAGTCCCTTGTGTTCGCCACCATGTGTGAGAGGCTGGGTATGCACAAGACCCGCACTACTCCTCTCCATCCTCAAAGTGATGGCCTTGTGGAGCGCTTCAACAAAACGCTTGGACAGCAGCTGGCCATCGTCTCTTCCAAACACCAGCGTGACTGGGACAAGCACCTGCCTATGGTCCTCATGGCATGCCGCTCCGCTGTCCAAGACTCCACCTCCTGCACGCCTGCCCTCCTCATGCTGGGGAGAGATCCGCACCCCTGCGGAGATGGCGTTGGTCGGCCCCTGGATAGCCCTCATGTTCCTCCGGGGCCGGAGTATGCCCGGAGACTCCAGGACCGCCTGGAGACAGCCCACACCTTCGCCAGAGAGCAGCTGGTGAATGCAGGTGTGAGGCAGAAAAGGAACTATGACGTGCACACCCGGGGAAGGCACTTTGTGGCTGGGGAGCTGGTCTGGGTCTACAGCCCCCTAAGGAAAAAAGGCAGATGCCCCAAGTTGGACAGTCACTGGGTGGGACCCTGCAGTGTCCTGGAGAGGGTAGGGGAGGTTGTGTATCGGGTGCAGCTTCCTCCCAGGGGGAGAAAGGTGGCACTGCACCGGGACAGGTTAGCCCCATACAGAGGGGCCTCTTTTCCCCAAACCCCAGGAACCCCCACAATTCCCCTCTCTGGCAATGACATTCTCCAGGCACCCACCCTCAGGTGCCGCAGACAAGGCTCCAGACAGCCCACTCCCCCTGTCTCCCCCCCTGTGTCACCGCGTGGTTCCCCAGAGCCACGGACTGTATTACCCGTTCCCGCTTCCTTGTCCCCCATATCCCTGCCTTCATCCCCTGGTTCCCAGAGGGGCACTCTGCGACCATCACGGCCACGCAGGCAAAGGAGACCTCCGGGTCGCTTCAGAGACTTTGTTTGTTCCCTCGGGGACGAGGGACTTTGTGGTGGGGGGGGCTGTGTAGCGAACCGCACAGACAGCTGTGTGTTATGTGTTAGGCTAGGAGGTGGTTGTGTTGTACTGACCAGTACCCGGTGTTCGCGGGGTCCAACATGTCAATCAACCTGCTATCTGCCAATCACGGGAATGCCTGGAATGTTCTGATGCCGGGCATCCTGGTGGTTGGCGGAGTGGCGTGGAGGGGGGTTGGGCATGGGGGTGGAGCATTGGAAGTTAAGACCAGGTTCAGCCTTTGTTCTCTCTCTCTTACGTCTGGGCTTCCCAAGAGAAGGTCACGATTGGCTTGTGGGTTATCTGTCATCTTTTTGGCGTGTGCTACGGCCCAAACAGTAGCCTGTGTAAAGTTGGTTTAATAAACCGTCAATTCGCAAACTCAAGCCTCTGTCTGGACAATTGTTCATTTATGATCTAGTCAGGTCATTACAATATATATCTAAGGTCGACAGAGACGGTGACGGAATCTCATGAACATTGCTTTTCCCAGTCTGCAAGACGACGGTAAATAGTCTTTATTTTCGAATTTGGGGGCAATGATGTAAGTTATCTTTGATTTGATGTTCTAAAAATGTTTAGGATTTATCCATAATAGGAGCTTCGCTATTCCAAACAGATGTGGTGGGTTACCTGTATGACCAATATACAAGGGTTTGTGTGTGGCAGGTCCAAAATGATCTGAGGTAAGGTGCGCTACCATAAATAAAATAACTTAATAGATCCGGGCTTTGCGTGCCGTGAGGGTTATTAAGGGTGGGATATAGTAAGTGTTGTTAGATAGGACGGTTGTTTTGTACAAATAGGACAGCCATTAATTCAAAAACATACCTAAATAAAGTCCTAACCTTTAGTAGGAAATCAGGTGAGGATATAAATTAGGCTTGGTGAGAAGGCAAGGTAATTATATGCGAACGGAATAACTGCACCTATTCAATACTGAAATAAATAATATCCAAAAAAGTATGAGGGAAACTTAATGTAGCGGAGTGAGATTGGATAAAACAACCTGAGGTTAACTAGGGATGTATGGCCCCTGGGTAATAACTGATAGATATGCAAGTGAGATCTAATGTCTGATCGATAGCAACGCTATAGATAAAGTTTCCAGGGAAGAGAAAACATATAAATCCATACACATAGATTGTAACTAGGTAACGGTAAACAGCACATGCATAGATCATAGAAATATATACACCTAGATTGTGAGAGCGGTAGAAAGTGGGAACACACACATAGAAGGCAAAAAATACATACACATAGATAAGTGATTGATACCATAACTACTAGTAATGGCAAGGATTTATCAAACATGGGTAGTAAATCCTCAAAGGAGGTTCTGGGAGACCAGCGTTTTATGGAACAGACATATAAGAGAAACATAGATTTCTGTCCAAAATGGAGTAAGAAGTATGAATTTGATGGGAGGCTGAATGTTGAAAAACTAGAATTGCTAATAAAACAGATACATAAGGAATGTGGCAATGATGTGAAGAAGCAGAATAAACAGGGGTTGTATACAGCTAGGGTCTGGCTTTTGGAAGCCAGGAAAAGAGTAGAGGGGGATAAGAAAAGAAAAAACAAAGAGAGCCAAGATACGCTGCCCTCCGCTCCTGCCGCTGAAAAAGTTAGCCAATTGGGCGGGATTGAGAGTAACAAACTATATCCTTCTCTAGTATACCAAGCATACAGAGGTAATCCTGTCGATTAAATAGTGGTGGTGAGAATACGGCTGGAGGAGCTACGTGCACAACCACCACCCACATATGTGGAGCCTGCTGGAGCCGAAGGAGGGATAATAGAGGTAGAGAAAGTTGAGAAAAGTGGATAGGGTAAGTCAAAAGAAAAAAGAGAAAATGTTTCAATTGCAATAATTTAGGAAATCTCGCCCGGGAGTGTAATACTCCTTGCAAACATTGTGACAGGTTAGGACATAATCAAGAGATTGTCTCGCCTGACCTTCCCCTTAGTTAAATCACAATCGGGAGAAAAAGAGAGAGTCAGAAACAACGAAAGCGAAATTAATGAAAATACTCGCTGAGGAAAAGCTTGGGCTTTTAAATTAGGGCTATTTTTGTTGTCTCGGTGCCAGAGTTACGAATACAGATAAATGTAAAGTGGGTTTATTTACGGAGAGTTTTTAGTTATTCACATAGCTTTGGTTGTTCAGTGGAAGAATACTCGCCTGCAACACAAGAGGCCTGGGTTCGGTTCCCGGTAAATGCTTTGACTAAAATCTGAGTTTTTGATTGTAATTAAACTGAACTTTTTTAATAGATTGTTTAGGTTAAAATTGGGAGACAATTAAAAAAAAAAATTATAATGACGAAATGAATTTCGATGCAAGACGGTGTCTGTTGCCTAAATGATCTGTTTGAATAACGTATTGGGTATGGAGTTGTATTTAAAAATGCTGAATCAAAGAAGAGACAGTTACCTAAATCTAACGAATTCTAAATAATAATGAAGAGACAATTACGATAGATTTGTGCCCATCGAAATGTTCTTATATATTTAGCGAAGTACATGGTACTTTTACATTTTGGAGTAGGGAAAGTTTGATTTACTTTGACGATAGAATTAAAGCAAAACTCAATCGAAAATAGGAGATATATTTTTGACTAGAGGCAGGAATAAAAGAGTTAGTTGCTGTGTTGGCTACTAATTTTCAGGGTAAATTGCTAGAGGTAGGTAGATTTGTTGTGGAAAACGTAAAACTGCGCCATTACGTTGGATACACAATAACGTTACTCAAATTGCTTTGACCGTTGTTCAGGTAACACTCTTTTCTGTACTTCTGGCAGTACAATTTTGATTGAGAGATGTTGATTGATGTTGTAAGTTCTATTCAAGGTCCAACATTTGTGATAAATTGGGGTTTGGTTTATCAAACCCGTACTACTGCTGCTGCAGTCAGCCAACAATGTTTTGCAATTCGTTGAAAGTCGCTGTGGCTTGGGGACGGGTTGAGCGCCTGTTACTGACATCACTCAGAGAAAATTGTTTGTGTCGTTTAGAAGGAAAATGCGTGCATTATAGCTTTGAGTCACTTTTTCAGAAGTTGATAAAAGTTCCAAATACATTTTTAAAAGTAGCTGTATATCGCCAGGGTAGTCTGAAAAGATGCTGAAACTAGCAACAAAATCGCTAAGTGTCCATCACTGATTGGTGGCGTTTACTGGGCTATATTTGGCTAAAAGAGAGGGAGGTCTGAATAGTTGAATCGTAAAAGTTTGTGATAAATTCCCGGTTATTGATTTTTGGTTTGATTGTTTAGGTTACACCAGTGAATTTGAACAAGAAGTTAATGTATTTTAAACATGATCTTTTTTCTCATTACGGGGAACAATGAAAGGTCCGCAAAGTTTATTGCTGGCTGAGTTTACTTTATTTTAAAGGGACAGTGTACGTTTATCACATTTGTGTGAGTCCAATGGCAGGGTGTTCCTATAAAGTATTTGGAGAAAGACTGAATGAGTTACATGAAACATTGAGGAAATCTTAAAGGGGTACACTCACATATGGAATATTAGGAGTTTTATTTTCTGAGTTTTAATTACACAAGGGATTTTTTTTTAGATAAGGGGTTCTTTATGTCTAATATGGTATGGAACATGACTATAAAAGGGTGGTATAATCTTTGAGCTTTATCATGGCTATCTCTTGTGGTCTGATCAGCCTCATGGGAGGGCCATTTGGATAATGAATTTGTGGTCATTTGGGATACTAGTTTTAAGGTAAATTAATTATAATGGAGTTTATAGCTCTTGGACATAATTATAGTTTGAACAACAGAGGAGAAAGTGGAATTGAGGCAGGACAAATTATGACGAACGTTGGAATAAACTCTAGTGAGGAAGAGGATGGTTCAGGATTCTGTTTTTAAACATTTGCTGTAAAGGTTTTGAATGGGCTATTATTGATTTGGTATTACAACAGAAAAAAAATCATATTTATCTTCAATAATAAATAGGGGAAGATATGGTACATTGAGGTTTGTACAGGATATATTTTAAACCAATAGGGCAGGAAAATACATAGAAAAATAGTGATTTTATAAGCATTACAATTATTAATGAAAAGAAAAATGTTTCAGTTCTTAGGGGTGGTAAATTACTGTAGATAAGGTATCCCACACTATGCAACATATTAAATTATTGATGAGACTGATTTTAAGGTTAACCCATGGTATTGTTAGATAAATTACTGTGACCCTGAAGGAGAGAGCTTATTAGTACAGAAAGGATTTGATATGGTTAGCATTTGTTTTGGCTTTATTTGACCATGAGAATATTTTTATTTTAATAGTATTAAAGTTGACAGGGATATATGACATCTGGGATGATTTAGGATTATTGATAGGATCGAGATAACTTTAATCAACCTATGTAAGGACTTTAGAGATTGCCACCATAGACATGTGTTTTCTCAAATCAATGATTTTAGATAAAGCAAAACAGTGAGACGCTTAGTTAATATTTGGAAGATAGGAGAGAAAAGGGTTACTGTTTAAATCGATAAATATATATGTATTTAAGAACATATATAAGCAGCTCAGATACCTCTTAAAGTAGATAAGACACTTGACAGAGGATTGGTACATGGTACAGGATAGATGAGAATTGGACATGTGGAGAATGAAAGGGGTGCTCCTACATGATAATGTCAGACATAAGGATAATTTACTAATCTTACCTAAGTCATTGTTTAGAGTAGGCAAGGTTATTACCTGGGCAGAGCCAGGTATCAAAGGGGGGATGGGTAAATTGTGGTCTAGGAGAGGATGTGGCCGTTTGGATAATAAACTAATTTTTTAAAATGTAGCTAACAAGTAGACATAGAAGTTAAAGATATAATCAGAACAAATGTGAAACTGTTTGTTAACCAAACCTGCATGTCCAAGATTTTATAATACAGCGCTTCATCAATTATACCAGAGATGTAATGAATGGCTTGGCAGAATAGAATAGTCTTGGATATATTGCTGGCTGAAAATGGTGGGGGGTGTATGGGGGTAATTTGATCCTCGATGACAGAGCTCCAGACAGATCAGTGGCCAAGGCCCTGGCAGAGGACTTTGGGGTAGATAATGCTCTAATGATTTTTTGATAGTGTGTTTGAGAAATGAAGAAATGTCATCATCACTGTGTTATGGGCTACCTTCACCTGTGTGCCTGTGTTAGTTTTGTGCGGATGTGGTTTGGTTCCGTGTGTGAAAGTTCTCATTTCTAGGACTCTGGAGTATTCGATGACAACAGATGGTGATATACGGACCAATCCTAAGCTCTGACCAGTGGAATGATGAATACATGGCTCCAGACCGAGTAGATGAATCCAGATCCTTTCACTCATGAGGAGACCATATTTGATGTTTAGGGAATTTAGATGGTTTATTGTTTCAATGTATAGACTGTTTTTTTGATGAAGATTGTAACGGAAAATCCTGATAAGAAGAGTTATGATTCTGAGGTAGACTAGAACAATCATTGATGATGATCGAGTGTAAATACATGTATTGTTTTGGTTTATTCTTGTATAACATTGATGTTTCCATATAGTGTTTGATATGTTAGTATGAATTGTTTTGTCATTTAGGGTTGATTGATAGGAATTTTATGAATAATGACTAAACAATATCTACATTTAAATAGAACTATAACTAATTTAACTCTACCCTGTTTTACAATATCTGATTAATAATGTAAGGGAACTCCCCCCTGAAATGGACAAAAATGAATGGGAACATATTGGCACTGTAACAACCATATACACGGTGTCCAATACCACTCAATTCGTTGTTGTTTCATTCAAAGTTGATTGCAAATGCCATATGGCAAATGCCAAGTGTAACACTTTAAAAATCCAACAGTTGGTGAGTAGGCTCCACCGTGGTTTTTCATATTGCAAATGTAACAAGTCAAGACCCAAGAGTACATTTTTAAAAATCTGGAAAAAAATCTAAACTTATCACCCCCTTAAAAAAGTGCTTTCTGGACCGTTTTTCGAAAGTCTTTCGATTTTTTTTGTTGTCAATTACACATGTGTAAGAACTGTATGAATATACTTTTGTCCAATTGTATTATCATTACTATTATATATTTTTTTACTTGTGCATAAGGCATGTGTTTTGTCCATTTGCAATATGATTTCATAGGAAGTCAAAAGTCAAAAATAGCAAAACATTTGAAAAAACTTATCACCCCATTAAAAAAGTGCTTTCTGGACCGTTTTTCGAAATTCTTTCGTTTTTTTTTTGTTGTCAATTACACAAGTGTAAGAACTGTATGAACATACTTTTGTCATATTTGATTATCATATTTTTTTGTTTTTACTTGTCCATAAGGCATGTGTTTTGTCCATTTGCAATATGATTTCATAGGAAGTCAAAGTCAAAAGTCACTTTTTTTGGGCCAAATGCCATAAGAAATGTCCAAATGCAAAATGAAAGATTTGAAAGTGCCAAATCAGGATGTTATGTCCATTTGCCATGTACCATCACGTATTTTACATGCTCAAAAATACTGCAGAAATGCAACATTGACTGGCCTGATGAACTCGGGATGGCCGGGCAGTGATAATGGTTCCTCTCCTTCGCTCGTTGTGTTGATTTCATCATGTCCATTTGGTGATGTTTTTTTCACTGTTGAATCATATTGCAAATGCACGTGCATTTGCAATATGTTTCAATGGGCATTTACCATCATGAATTTGGCAAGCTCAAAACTCCTGCAGAAATGCAAAATTGACTGGCCCGATGAACTAGGGATGGTTGGGCAGTGATTCTGGTTCCTCTCCATCGCTCATTAGGGTTGATTTCAGAATGTCACTTTGGTGATGGTACCTCACTGTTGAAACATATTGCAAATGGACAAAAGTCTCCAGCAAGTCACAGTCCATCAGTCAATTAGATATCATTCTGACACCAAACTGATACAAACTGACACCACACCCACTTTTTCCAACTCGTTTAGAAGCCATCTATCACATATTTCAGAGCTGGCCCAAAATTCACAGCGCCTTCTGTTCAAACCATAATAAAAATGTAAAATATGTAGTTACATTCTAGTTGTGGGTCCAGTTCTGACATTATGTGTAGGCCTAGCTAAGGCGACCCCAAATCACAAGTTTCGGCTCGATAGGTAATTTGGTGCCCGAGCAAGACCTTAATTGGTGCTGAAAATCCACTTTTGCTACGGGGTCCTTGAATGAGTTATCAGACCGAAACGTTGGGGTCCGTCTATATGGGCCGAGGCAGTTACAACGCACCTAGTCTTGCGACTCTGGGACATTTCTAAATGTCGTCATTTTAGTGATGTAAAAATGAATTGAAGTTATTGCAAATGTACGACGCTGTTTCTCGGTCCGAGAACCTTCTAGAGCCACATAACTCACCAAGCACTATCGACCTGGGCTCTAGAACAGGTTTATAACGTTCCAGAACTCTAGGTCTGACGGTTCTTTAATAGTTCGAACAAAGTTAACTATTGCAGGCTCTGTCTGTCTCTACGCACCACACTGTGTCCCTCCGTCCAAGCTGTGTGTGTGTGTGATTGAGTTTTTCTTGGACATTTTATGGGAGACATGACTGATTTACAGTTCATGAGGGTTGCCTAATCGCACATATGAAGTTTTGGAAAGATCTGACTTTTCTAACCCTTCGAAACCAATTATGGCACTTCCGGTTGGCACAGGAAGCTATAAGTAAACACATATCCTGATTGGAGTATGCTTTTACAGAATCCTGAGTTTTAAGTGTTTACATTAAGAACTGACTGATCTACACAGGGTTGGATGCAGTCATTTTCACATTTGCAGGTTATGTACATCAAAACATCTTTTGGGTGAATTTAACCACTTCCGGTTGCTCCAGGAAGCTTAGAATCAACACAGGTAGACTTCATAGTAGCCTGATGGATTGTCATTGAAGACGGGTTCATAAGACATTCATAACCCACATAGGCTTCAGGTTGAATTTAGGGGTGCAGGCAATGTATTCCTATGGGGAGAGAAGTCAGAGAAAACTGTTTGATGTAGACACCTTCTTTTAGGTGAGCTACGGTCAAGCGGGGCATCTCATTGAACTCGGCACAGTCTACAGACTATGGTAATGCCATTGCAGGCTCTGAGTGTCTTTAAGCACCACACTTTGTCACTCAATCCTTGCTCTGTGTGTGTGTGAGAGAGAGCTTTTCTTTTACATCTGTTGGGAGAAATTACTGATTTACAGTTCATGAGGGTTGCCTAATCACACATTTGAAGTTTTGAAAAGATCTGACCTTTTTAACCCTTCAAAACATCCCCTATGACACAATTTTAAGGCACTTCCGGTTGGTACAGGAAGCTATAAGTAAACACATATCCTGATTGGGGTATGCTTTTACAGAATCCTGAGTTGTAAGTGTTTACGTTAATAACTAACCGATTTACACAGGGTTGAATGCACTATTTATCACAAACTGCTGGTTGGGTATGGAAAAACACTTTTAGGGTGGTTTTAACCACTTCCGGTTGCTCCAGGAAGCTTAGAATCAACACAGGTAGACCTCATAGTGGCTTGATGGATTGTCATGGAAGACAGGTTCATAAGACATTCAGAACCCACATAGGCTTCAGGTTGAATTTAGGGGTGCAGGCAATGTATTCCTATGGGGAGAGAAGTCAGAGAAAACTGTTTGATGTAGACACCTTCTTTTAGGTGAGCTACGGTCAAGCGGGGCATCTCATTGAACTCGGCACAGTCTAGAGACTATGGTAATGCCATTGCAGGCTCTGAGTGTCTTTAAGCACCGCACTTTGTCACTCAATCCTTGCTCTGTGTGTGTGTGAGAGAGAGCTTTTCTTTTACATCTGTTGGGAGAAATTACTGATTTACAGTTCATGAGGGTTGCCTAATCACGCATTTGAAGTTTTGAAAAGATCTGACCTTTTTAATCCTTCAAAACAACCCCTATGACACCATTTTAAGGCACTTCCGGTTGGTACAGGAAGCTATAAGTAAACACATATCCTGATTGGGGTATGCTTTTACAGAATCCTGAGTTGTAAGTGTTTACGTTAATAACTAACCGATTTACACAGGGTTGAATGCACTATTTATCACAAACTGCTGGTTGGGTATGGAAAAACACTTTTAGGGTGGTTTTAACCACTTCCGGTTGCTCCAGGAAGCTTAGAATCAACACAGGTAGACCTCATAGTGGCTTGATGGATTGTCATGGAAGACAGGTTCATAAGACATTCATAACCCACATAGGCTTCAGGTTGAATTTAGGGGTGCAGGAAATGTATTCCTATTGGGAGAGAAGTCATTGAAAACTGTTTGATGTAAACAACTTCTTTTAACTGTTAAGGGTTAATGCCACATGGTCAAGGTTTGGCTTGCACAGATCGGGAGGACCTCAGGAATGTTCCTGAGGTCTCATTGTGCTTCTAACCCTAACTGTTCTCCCGCTGTCACCCAAAAGCACCTGCAATTTAGGGCCAGGCTTCATTATGAGCTCAGACCGAGCAAGCTACGGTCAAGCGGGGCATCTTGTTGAACTCGGCACAGCCTAGAGATTATGGTAATGCCATTGCAGGCTCTGCGTGTCTTTAAGCACCGCACTTTGTCACTCCATCCTTGCTGTGTGTGTGTGAGAGAGCTTTTCTTTGACATCTGTTGGGAGAAATGACTCACTTTGAAATTAATAATATAAAATATTATTTGTGATTTTTATTTTATTTTAGAAGCAATATAGAACACGTCATGAAATGTGAGATGCGTGTGTCTGCCGCCCCACCCCAACCCACATGAAATAGCCTATTTGAGGCTGTTGAGGGGAGGGCAGGCCCACAACAATGGCCAAAGTGAAATGGAGACAGTAGATACAGCTGGTCTGTTGTAATATAATAAAAACAGTAGATCGAGCTGGTCTGTCATAATATAATAGAGACAGTAGATCTAGCTGAAATGTCATAATATAAAAGAGACAGTAGATCTAGCAGGTCATTGTCACGTTCTGACCTTTATTTCCTTTGTTTTGTCTTTATTTAGTATGGTCAGGGCGTGAGTTGGGGTGGGCAGTCTATGTTTGTTTTTCTATGATTTGGGTATTTCTATGTTTCTGCCTAGTATGGTTCTCAATCAGAGGCAGGTGTCATTAGTTGTCTCTGATTGAGAATCATACTTAGGTAGCCTGGGTTTCACTGTGTGTTTGTGGGTGATTGTTCCTGTCTCTGCACAAGATAGGACTGTTTGGGGATTTTCACATTTCTTGATATTTTTTTTTTGTAGCCAGTTGTTCATGTGTACCGTTACGTATTAAAAAGAACCATGGACAAATACCACGCCGCATATTGGTCCTCTGATCCTTTTCGCCTCTCCTCTTCGGAAGAAGAGGAGGAAATCCCTTAGTCATAATAATATATTCAACCTTATGTTCCCTGTACTCTCTCTCTATATATGTTTATTATACTTGTTGATACAGGGCTCATATGTGAAACTATTCTAACTGAACATTTTCTTTCACAGTGACACTGACTCCGAATGGGGGTCTCATCTGGTGTCCTGTGTGAATTTAAGTATGCTCTCTCTAATTCTCTCTTTTTCTCTCTCGGAGGACCTGAGCCCTAGGACCATGCGTCAGGACTACCTGGCATGATGACTCCTTGCTGTCCCCAGTCCACCTGGCCTTGCCGCTGTTCCAGTTTCAATTGTTCTGCCTGCGGCTATGGAAACCTAAACTGTTCATTTTTATTCTTGAGGTGCTGTCCTGTTGCACCCTCTACAACCACTGTGATCTCCATCCGGCACAGCCAGAAGAGGACTGGCCACCCCTCATAGCCTGGTTCCTCTCGGTTTCTTCCTAGGTTTTTGCCTTTCTAGGGAGTTTTTCCTAGCCACTGTGCTTCTACACCTGCATTGCTTGCTGTTTGGGGTTTTAGGCTGGGGCTATAGAAATAGATTTGATTTGATAGAGGACTGAGGGTCTTCCAAATATTGAAAGTGTGTAAATACTTACCCATGTTATTTTGTAAATGTCTATATATAGATATTTTTTTTCTACATCGATTTTTTTTTAATCAATAATTATTTTTTTATTTTTTTTGGGGGGGGGGGTGTTAGAATACCATTTTGGTATTTTGTATATAGTTATATACCTTCACCAATTTGGCCACTTGGGTACATTTGGGCTACTTGTATGGGACACCTGGGTGACGTCATGATAAATGTCATGTAGCCCCCTCATTTTGGAAGTTATCATTCTGAAACTTTGCACAAGTACTGTTGCCTTCTTATATTTTTCACTGAAATTGTCCCCATCATCCTATCTGAATGTTTGTTTTATCTTGTTCATTTTAAAGATGATACAAAAATAAAAATGTTTTTTTTTTCATTGTTTTATCTAAACCAGATCTATTGTGTTATATTCTCCTACATTCAATGTACACAAACTTCAGTGTTTTCTTTCAAATGGTACCAAGAATTTGCATATCCTTGGTTCTGTGCCTGAGCTACAGGCTGTTAGATTTGTGTATGTCTTCAGGCGGAAATTGCACACAATAGGGGGGGGGGCTCTAAGATAGAAGTGCTCGGCAGGCGGGGCGGTCGAAGGACAATGTTTATCGGTATCCCCTAGCCTAGCTAGCAGCCTCCTCCTTCGGTGTGGTTTTTCGGCTAGGTGAACCAAAAAAGTGTGCTTGCCTTTTCCCTTGAAAGACCTTAGCGTGGAAAACAGTGGCAATATCACAGTTTGTCCATTTTGAGACACGTAGCCTCAAAATAGTCCGAATTATTCTAAGATTAATTTTGACATTTTTGCAGAGGAGATCTTAGTTGCTCAATAATACATCTAAGATGTTTGGTGCAGTATTTCTCAATTAAAAAATGTGCATGAAAGTGAGTTGGCTCTCGTTGAATAACAAACTTTATTGAAGAATCCCTACTGTTGACCAATCACCGACGAAGGGGCGTAGACTTCAGCTACCAACTTCGGCTTGCCTCCCCAAAAAATGTGTGCCGAACAGCCGGAAAAAAACCTTACCTATCTCTAAAATGAAGCTCTTCACAAAATAATTTCATAACATATGCAAGAACTCTTTCGAACCGTTTCTGCTGGAAATCATGCGGATGCCTTAAGGCGGAGTTAATACAAGTCTTGGCTTCCGGGGGGAGTAGTGATGAGAAAATGGCGGAGTGAGTTGGTGCGTTGCTAGGTATGTTATTGATCTAGGGTCGGGAAGCATGGAGAGGCCAGAGATAGCCAGACTTTTAAATTGGTCTAGGGAACGGAAGTTGGGTTTTGGGGAAAAAAAGCCATCACTGCGTGCTCTGCAAGCAATACAGCGGATGAAGGCACGGCAAGAGTGTGGTGAACGGATAGATGTGGTTATGGACAGCAAGGAAGAAGAAGATTCGACTGCAAATCAAATCAAATGTATGTGTCACATACACATGGTTAGCAGATGTTAATGCGAGTGTAGCGAAATGCTTGTGCTTCTAGTTCCGACAATGCAGTAATAACCAACAAGTAATCTAACTAACAATTCCAAAACTACTACCTTATACACACAAGTGTAAAGGGATAAAGAATATGTACATAAAGATATATGAATGAGTGATGGTACAGAGTGGCATAGGCAAGATGCAGTAGATGGTATCGAGTACAGTATATACATATGAGAGGAGTATGTAAACAAAGTGGCATAGTTTAAAGTGGCTAGTGATACATGTATTACATAAAGATGCAGTAGATGATATAGAGTACAGTATTTATGTATACATATGAGATTAATAATGTAGGGTATGTAAACATTATATTAAGTAGCATTGTTTAAAGTGGCTAGTGATATATTTTACACCAATTCCCATCAATTCCCATTATTAAAGTGGCTGGATTTTAGTCAGTGTGTTGGCAGCAGCCACTCAATGTTAGTGATGGCTGTTTAACAGTCTGATGGCCTTGAGATAGAAGCTGTTTTTCAGTCTCTCGGTCCCAGCTTTGATGCATCTGTACTGACCTCGCCTTCTGGATGACAGCAGGGTGAACAGGCAGTGGCTCGGGTGGTTGTTGTCCTTGATGATCTTTATGGCCTTCCTGCGACATCGGGTGGTGTAGGTGTCCTGGAGGGCAGGTAGTTTGCCCCCGGTGATGCTTTGTGCAGACCTCCCTACCCTCTGGAGAGCCTTACGGTTGTGGTCGGAGCAGTTGCCGTACCAGGCGGTGATACAGCCCGACAGGATGCTCTCGATTGTGCATCTGTAGAAGTTTGTGAGTGCTTTTGGTGACAAGCCAAATTTCTTCAGCCTCCTGAGGTTGAAGAGGCGCTGCTGCGCCTTCTTCACGATGCTGTCTGTGTGGGTGGACCAATTCAGTTTGTCTGTGATGTGTACGCAGAGGAACTTAAAACTTACTACCCTCTCCACTACTGTCCCATCGATGTGGATAGGGGAGTGTTCCCTCTGCTGTTTCCTGAAGTCCACAATCATCTCCTTAGTTTTGTTGACGTTGAGTGTGAGGTTATTTTCCTGACACCACACTCCGAGGGCCCTCACCACCTCCCTGTAGGCCGTCTCGTCGTTGTTGGTAATCAAGCCTACCACTGTTGTGTCATCCGCAAACTTGATGATTGAGTTGGAGGCGTGCGTGGCCACGCAGTCGTGGGTGAACAGGGAGTACAGGAGAGGGCTCAGAACACACCCTTGTGGGGCCCCAGTGTTGAGCATCAGCGGGGTGGAGATGTTGTTACCTACCCTCCCCACCTGGGGGCGGCCCGTCAGGAAATCCAGTACCCAGTTGCACAGGGCGGGGTCGAGACCCAGGGTCTCGAGCTTGATGATGAGTTTGGAGGGTACTATGGTGTTAAATGCAGAGCTGTAGTCGATGAACAGCATTCTCACATAGGTATTCCTCTTGTCCAGATAGGTTAGGGCAGTGTGCAGTGTGGTTGAGATTGCATCGTTTGTGGACCTATTTGGGCGGTAAGCAAATTGGAGTGGGTCTAGGGTGTCAGGTAGGGTGGAGGTGATATGGTCCTTGACTAGTCTCTCAAAGCACTTCATGATGATGGAAGTGAGTGCTACGGGGCGGTAGTCGTTTAGCTCAGTTACCTTAACTTTCTTTGGAACAGGAACAATGGTGACCCTCTTGAAGCATGTGGGAACAGCAGACTGGGATAAGGATTGATTGAATATGTCCGTAAACACACCAGCCAGCTGGTCTGCGCATGCTCTGAGGGCGCGGCTGGGGATGACATCTGGGCCTGCAGCCTTGCGAGGGTTAACACGGTTAAATGTTTTACTCACCTCGGCTGCAGTGAAGGAGAGTCCGCATGTTTTGGTTGCGGGCCGTGTCAGTGGCACTGTATTGTCTGCCTGGGAGCAAGACATCCTGGTCCGTGACTGGGCTGGTTTTCTTTTTGTAATCCGTGATTGACTGTAGACCCTGCCACATACCTCTTGTGTCTGAGCCGTTGAATTGCGATTCTACTTTGTCTCTATACTGATGCTTAGCTTGTTTGATTGGCTTGCGGAGGGAATAGCTACAATGTTTGTATTCGGTCATGTTTCCGGGTCACCTTGCCCTGATTAAAAGCAGTGGTTTGAGCTTTCAGTTTCACGCGAATGCTGCCATCAATCCATGGTTTCTGGTTTGGGAATGTTTTAATCGTTGCTATGGGAACGACATCTTCAACACACGTTCTAATGAACTCGCTTACCGAATCAGCGTATTCGTCAATGTTGTTGTTTGACGCAATACGAAACATGTCCCAGTCCACGTGATGGAAGCAGTCTTGGAGCGTGGAATCAGATTGGTCGGACCAGCGTTGAACAGACCTCAGCGCGGGAGCTTCTTGTTTTAGCTTCTGTCTGTAGGCAGGGAGCAACAAAATGGAGTCGTGGTCAGCTTTTCCGAAAGGAGGGCGGGGGAGGGCCTTATATGCGTCGCGGAAGTTAGAATAGCATTGATCCACGGTTTTACCATCCCTGGTTGCGCAATCGATATGCTGATACAATTTAGGGAGTCTTGTTTTCAGATTAGCCTTGTTAAAATCCCCAGCTACAATGAATGCAGCCTCAGGATATGTGGATTCCAGTTTGCAAAGAGTCAAATAAAGTTCGTTCAGAGCCATCGATGTGTCTGCTTGGGGGGGAATATATACGGCTGTGATTATAATCGAATAGAATTCCCTTGGTAGATAATGCGGTCGACATTTGATTGTGAGGAATTCTAAATCAGATGAACAGAAGGACTTGAGTTCTGCAGAAGGAAGATGTGTGTTGAGGAAGAATGGCGCCAAGTACAAACCATATTCTGCTGTCTCTGATGGCTCAGAAAGTGAACCTGACAATAGTGAGGATGAATTACCTGTGGTGGCAGGTGTTCGTCGAAGACCTCAGAATCCGAGCCTTGCCCTGATGGTCATGCAAAGGATGATTCGGGCCGAGTGGGAGTGACATTTTTGGAGAAAGTGGATCACTGCGTTTTGGCTGATCCATATGTGGTCTCAGGCTGGATAAAAACAAAGTTGAGTACTGTGAAATAGGTGAAGGTAGCTTGAAGAGGACTTCTTCTATCCAGAGGTAATGGGTGCTTTCTGTCACGCGATTTGGGACAAGACCTGTGACTTGCTCTCCGGAGCAGGGCGCCTTTGAAAGTAGTGATTACTAGAGTGGCGTTAAGTGTTGAGGTGGAGCAACTGAAATTAAAAATCCTCTTGTCCTTGTTGCCCGCTATTTAGTGAGATGCAGACCTGGTGGCGAGCATTGTAAAACTGAAAAGACATTGTCTGTCTGTTAAAACGGCCAGCTCATCACCTTTCCAAGACTCCAACTTTCTTTTGGATTTCCTATTGGAATAAGTTCACGCCAATCATTATAATTTTATTAGCCAATAAGCAGCCTTCTTTCCCAGGACTTAGGGTAATACCCGACCAGGCAGGGCCTCAGGCAGTGTATTGTTTCCATTAAGATGATCAACCTGTTTTTCTCCTGCTTAGAAGAAATTGCTTTTCTTGCTGATGTTATTGTGCGTGCAGCTAAATGTAAGTGCCAAAATCCTGATGTCTTGTTGTTTGGAGCTAAATAGTGTCTGTTGTAAATATGTACTATTTGTGTTACACTTGCTAGCTTGCGTACTCCTGCTAGCGTTAGCATTATCATCCAGAATGCATTACTATTTAGCATGCGTATTAGCGATTAGCATGTGTTAGCATTTGTCTGTGGTGCTAGGCTATTTTCAGATGTAGATCGCTCATGCTTATGTTTTAAAATGTGTAGATATTTCTACATTGCTCTATTGTTCCTTGTGCATCTAGCATGTTTTTGGGTCCACATAGCCTGTTTAGTTGTTGACATGCAAATAGGCATATATTTTCCCATGCTGTGCCATAGCCTAAGTTCTCCTCTTTTCATTACAGAACCACAATTAGTATCAGAGAGAGTGGTGTTGTGTGTAACAGTATAACTTTAGACCGTCCCCTCGCCCATACCCGGGCGCGAACCAGGGACCCTCTGCACACATCAACAACAGTCACCCACGAAGCATCGTTACCCATCACTCCACAAAAGCCGCGACCTTTGCAGAGCAAGGGAAGCTACTACTTCAAGGGCTCAGAACAAGTGACGTCACTGATTGAAACGCTATTTAGCGCGCATCCGTTACATGTGGAACTTCATTAAATCTTTGTACTGGAACAACTGCTTTCTCGTGTTCTGAACGGGCACCTGGTGGTGGTTGCTACCGGCCTAAATGTTTTTATTGGTCCTTCGAATTCATAAAGAACCCATATTTTACACTGTCCTTTTGAGTTTTGAAGCAGTCTTTACCTGATAAAGTCATGTTAGGATATGTCAGTTATCCAGGGAGAGCATTTGTGCCGAACCCACTAAGATTTTCAGATGCCTAGTTTATGGTCATGTTGCAGAAGTGTGTAGGAGGGAGATTCCGAGATGTGAGAAGTGTGCAGGAGGGCATGGGACAAAGGAATGTGTAGTATCGGTGGAAAAACTGTGCGTCAATTGTGGGGGTGTCCTGTGCGAGAGGTTTAGGCAGTGACGAGAGTAGAGGATGATGGGTCAAGAGTGAGTTGTAGGCCTAGGCCAATACAGAATGTTACAAATTTGTGCTTCAGTAAGATTCTTACTTTTGCATTCATTGCATTGGTTATCATCTGTACTGCAGAAATGTAACGTAAATCATAGAAAATAGATGTTGTGGTGGCAGCTGCAGAGAATTACTTGGGCTATTGGAAGTTTTACTGCAGAAGAGTTACAATGTGTGTTGAACGAAGGACTCCCCTCCTTTTGCGTCACAAAAGGTAAGGTGATTCAATACACACTACCGCACAGTAGGTGGCAGCATGCATTAACAAAATGTGCGAACGCCTTTATACCGAAGTAGAAGGAGTCTTGGCTACCTCCCCTTTGTTGGGTGCTGCGCCATTTCGTGCAGGGTTGAAAACAGCTTATTTTAGCCGCAAGAAGACGATCGTAGAACTAGCACTAATGACTGATTTAGCTGTAATATAAGCCATTTAAATCTTTAAGCTCCCGGTGAGTATTTTTTTCCTCTGACTTTGCAGTATCTTTGGATTTATTTTTTTAAATGTATTTTTCTATTTGAGCGAGCGGCTAGCTAACTCATTATGGTTCCATTTCTTAAAGCTAGGTAGATGGCAAGTTGGCCCAACAACAGCCTAGCTAGCAGGATCCCATTACTTTTTATACAGTTTTTGCCAGCTTTTGTTGTCTTGCAAACTGAGTTGTATAAGCCGAGCTTTTTGAGACAATAACTGCGAAGACTGCTTTCTTTGGACGATAACTACAACACGGCTGCAGTTCTATGTGTTAACTTTGCTGGTTGGCTAACATGTAAGCTAACTAGCTAACCTTGTGGATTTTATCTCTAGCGTGCTAACCTAGTTGAATTTATTTCAATTTTGACCATTTTTTGTTAGATATCCATAACATGTTGCACATACGTTTAGGCTTGTGGTGTATTTTATTTTTGTGATTAGCTGGTTTTGGAGTCCGACTGGTACAGTAACGCTATTTTTGCGGGAATTGTTTTTTTTCTGCAAGAAATGCTGGTTGTCCATTGTTAGCGAATAGATTAATGTTATTTTAGGTTCATAACCGTCGAATTAATGAGTGACGACAGACATTTGTTATTTTTGTTACACTAATTAAAAGTTACTTTATGAATGATGCAGTTATGTACTTTGTCCTTGCTCAGTCTCTTTGCTAGACCCAAAAGCAATAACTCGCTATAGGATGCCAATAACAGTGTTTTTCCTCTGTATTTGACACATAACTGAATTATGTACTAAACCAACCAGGTAAGACTAATAACCCTGTACAATGTCACTGAGGTGTGATCTCTGTCGCCCGCCTCAGTATAAGTCGTGGGGTGAAGTTCTGCATTCTGAGGGTGCTGCTGGAGTTGTAATTTTTGCTGAGAGCACCCAAGACACCTGCCCGCGCGCGCACACTGGCCTTGCCCTCAGTGTCAAAGAACTGACAGACGACCGCCGTGCACAAAGACGCTATGGAGTGAGTGATGGTTATTTAACCCACATTGGTTGTTATTAACGCTTACTTTTGACACACTGGTTGTATGCGGTGCCATTGAGATTCTCACTCCCCAATGTCCAATTGTGCCCAACCTCCTTTGCGTATTAGCCTTCCAAAAATTACCACATGTGCCACTAATATTATGAGCACCAAATTTCTAATTTGTACACACGTGCCTTTCCCTGCCCGTAGGCTTAGAGCGCTAAATATTAGCCTGGTCCTGTTGCGTGACATCTTTCCTACTCTTAAACGCTTGTTAACTGTGACCCCTGCCCAGATTTGCAACTCGGGCAATATAAAACAAACCCTGCTCCAAAACCTGCATATTGCCCCCTCCACACCATTCTAATATCCTGTTGTCTGAACAGTCAGTGGACACTCGTGTGCATCCATTTATTTGTAAAAAATGAATTGTATTGAGTGAGTTTTGGTTTGTATATCAATTGAAGTGCGATGTACAGCCACAAGTATGACGTAATGGTGTTTTTATATATTGTGATGGGTGTTGTCTGATTATTGCTGCTTATTCAGGGTCTTTTTTACAGTAGGACCGTCTGGATTTGCACCAGAGAAGATGTACCACCGATATTAAGGATAATTACTATACTACCAACACATGGACATCTGGAGACTTTTTAAGATGCTACACAATCATAAAACAAATCATTTGTGGAGGTGACAGGGCTGGAGCATAAGATGCTTCAAAACTATTTTCGATGTCTTGGTGATGCTGTTGATATAGGACCTGAATAATGTCAACAACAGTGTTTTATTAGGAACATTCCCTGCAACTCTATTTATATAAAAAGATGGTTGAGTAGTGTTCTTGCAGTGACACAGTTGATAATTGAGATTTCATCTGTCTCCACCAGTCGGTCCCCCACCACCAGCGCCCTGATGGCCAGCAACGTGACCAACAAGACAGACCCTCGCTCGCTCAACTCCCGGGTCTTCATCGGAAACCTCAACACACTACTGGTCACCAAGACTGACGTGGAGGCCATCTTCAGCAAGTATGGCAAGATCGTGGGCTGTTCTGTGCACAAGGGCTTTGCCTTCGTCCAGTTCGTCAACGAGAGATGCGCCCGGGCTGCCGTAGGGGGTGAGGACGGACGCATGATCGTGGGACAGGTGCTGGGTAAGAACTAAAGCCAGCTTCTGGAGCTGGTGAGCAATGCCTCAAATTGGCCTCAGGGTTCTTTAGGTAATGAACAAAACTGACATTTTAGGGTATAGCATCTTGCCTGCTTTGGAGGATAACTGTTTTTAAAGGTGGCTCTTTGTGACTACTGAATATGGATAAAGATTGTATTTCCAAGACTGACTCTGTCTTCTCTTCCCCAGACATTAACTTGGCCGGAGAACCCAAACCCCACAGGTCAAAGACCACAAAGCGCTCTGCGGGAGACATGTACAGGTCCGATTCAATGTAAAGAACCACGTTTTTAAATACTTAATTAAAATATGAACACGGTGTCTTTCCTCCTCTGCATGCATGCATCTTTTTTTGACCACTAATTTTCTTCTCCCCACAGCAGTCCCACATTTGATCTGGACTATGACTTCCAGAGAGATTACTATGACCGGTGAGCCCATTGCTTTGTCTGTTCCCATATCCTGTTTTAGCTCAAGTTAAATAAACTTAATATGCAAGCGGAATTAGAGTAAATTAAAAAGTTGGTTCATTCATTACTCTATTCTCAGAGTGTACTCGTACCCGTCCCGCGTGCCCCCTCCTCCTCCACCCCTGTCCCGAGCAGTGATCCCATCCAAGCGCCCGCGGGTCAGCATGACTGGAGGGGGTAGCCGCCGCACCAAGGCCAGTTTCTCCTCCAAGAGCAGCCAGAGGGCATCAAGAACAAGTTAGTACCCAGCCCTCTGCTCTAACCACTCAACTGACATACTACTCGTAATACACTTGAGCGCTAGCAGAGTTACAGCACTCCGGTGCAGTACATGCTGTCAATGCTTAAGATGAATCACGTGGCTAATGACACTTGTCAAACAGCTTCATTAGGCAGTGTGGTCAAAAAAGCTTAAACCATTTTCTTCTCCCGCTTCCTCTCTCAGTGAAAACAGATGACCTGCAGACCATCAAAAAGGAGCTGACGCTGATTAAACACAAAGTAGACTACCTGCTGGAGAGCCTAGGCCGCATGGAGAAGGACCACGGCAAGAAGTCAGGTAGGGTGCAGGAGGGTCACCTGAATCATGTGTTCAAAGTTTAACAAACACATTCATGAGCTAGTTTGTACTGTTTATGTATCTCTGTATTCAGCAGACTTGTATACACAGATGGATTTCATCTTCAACTTTCTTTGACGACTTTTTATCTGTCTGGTTTGACCTCTTTCTCTGGGCAGAAGGGAAAGGTGCCAAGCCTGAACCTGGAGCGGTGTCCTCACTGCAGCACTCCAGCAACAAGGAGGAGAGCATCAAGAGGGAGAGGGAGAACCAGGAGCTCAACGACTCTGAGGAGGGGGACCTGTTAGAAGAGGAGGTGGGGGGGAGAAATGTAATGATGCTGCAAAAGATGAATGGTGGTGTATTTATGCTTATTGGATTGTTTGTACTCACCACCTAATCAATCATTGGTCTCTCAGGTAAAGAGTCAAGACAGGGATGATGATGATGAAGAGGAGGAAGGAGAACATGTGGATGGAGACGATGGTGACAGTGTCAACGGAGATGAGGATTCATAGACAGACGGATGCACACTTGTACAGACAAACACATCCACAACTTCCAGTGGGACCTCCGACTCCTATTTTAATTCCCACACTATGAAATGTCACTTACCTGCCCCCACTACCACCCTTCCATTGTCCCACAGGTATATTTTTTTCTTGACGCAATTTAGTTTGTCCCCATTTCAGCCCCCTCCTATCATTGTTATACATCTAGCATTGTCCTGCAGCCAATTACATTGGAACTAGCTGTAGGTAGCAAGCAGTAATACGTGATTTACTGTGCTGCTGTTCCTTTTTTTGACCTGCAGAGAGCAGAAATGGCCGTTTATTCTGACCTGGGCCACAAGTCAAATCACCACATTGGCATTACTAATCAAGAGATGACAACTTTAAAGATTGGGTTAAGGTTTGAAGAAACGGGCCCACTGAGTATGTATGTTCCTTATATTCATGTTATTATTTTTATACTAAGTTGTACTGTAATAAATTGCAATTAAATACTCTGATTAATGCTTTTTATTGAATTGAGCCAGGTTTTCTGATGAAAGCATTGTGTACATCACCACCACTATTTGGAGAGGTTACTTTGTTTGGATGTCAGATGACTGGCCCCGCAAGTGCTTTATCATGGTTACACTTAGACTCAAACAATGGTCCTCTCCTTGAAATCCAATAATGAGCTTCATGTTTAGTACACATTCAATGCATCTATTGGAGACAAACTGCCTATTTCTGGGCTTCGAGCAATTCATGTTGAAAGAATGCAATCCTTAAAGATATTCAAGTAAATAGTGTGATGGCATGTTTTTGGCTACAAAATGCCTCTTAATTTTGGTAAGCTATGTCTGAAATTAACCAGAGGACGGAGGGTATAACTATTTATTAAAGGATCCACAAACATGAAATTGGCACAGTATTGTGTTTAGCCGGAAGTTTACATACACTTAGGATGGAGTCGTTAACTTTTTTCAACCACTCCACAAATCTCTTGTTAATAAACTATAGTTTTGGCAAATCAGGACATCTTTGTGCATAACAATTGTCTTTAAACAGCTTGGGAAATTCCAGGAAATTGTCATGGCTTTGAGCTGTACCTGTGGATGTATTTCAAGGCGTGTCTCTGCTTGACATGGGAAACATTGTAGACCGACAAGTCTGATTCATCCTTAGGAGCAATTTCCAAACACCTGAAGTTACCACGTTAATCTGTACTTGCGTACCATCGTTTGTATAAACATGAGACCACTCAGGTAGAAGCGTTCTGTCTCCTAGAGATGAACGTACTTTGAGAAGTGCAAATCAATCCCAGAACAGCAAAGACCTTGTTGGAGGAAACGGGTACAAAAGTATCCACAGTAAAACAAGTCCTATACCGACATAACTTGAAAGGCCGTTCGCCAAGGAAGACACCACTGCTCCAAAAAAAGCTGAACTACGGTTTGCAACAAAGATTGTACTTTTTGGAGAAATGTCCTCTGGTCTGATGAAACAAAACTAGAACTGTTTAGAGGAGAAAGGGGAGGCTTGCAAGCCGAAGATTACCATCCCAAACGTGAAGCACGGGGGTGGCAGCAGCATGTAGTGGGGGTGCTTTGCTGCAGGGGGGGACTGGTGCACTTCACAAAATAGATGGCATCATGATGAAAGATTGTGGATATATTGAAGCAACATCTCAAGACAGGAAGTTAAAGCTTGGTCGCAAATGGGTCATGACCCCAAGCACACTTCCAAAGTTGTGGCAAAATGGCTTAAGGACAACAAAGTTAAGGTATTGGAGTGGCCATCACAAAGCCCTGACCTCGATCCTATAGAAAATTTGTGGACAGAACTGAAAAAGAGTGCGAGCAAGGAGGCCTATAAACCTGACTCGGTAACACCAGCTCTGTCAGGAGGAATGAGCCAAAATTCACCCAAATTATTGTGGAAGGCTACCCGAAACGTTTGACCCAAGTTAAATAATTTAAAAGGCGATGCTACCAAATACTAATTGAGTGTATGTAAACTTCTGACCCACTGGGAATGTGATGAAAGAAAAAAGCAGAAATAAATCACTATTATTCACATTCTTAAAATAGTGGTGATCCTAATTGACCTAGGATTAAATATTGGGAAAAACTGAGTTTAAATGTATTTGTCTAAGGTGTATGTAGACTTCTGACTTCAGCTGTACATTATGAACCAATTAATTCCTTTTACTGTAGCATACGTACATTCTAATTGTTCCCTTTCGCACACATTTAAGTTACCAAGATCCCACATTAAACAGTAGCATTGCACGTAACAGTAATTCATCTGAGATACGGAGTAAATTTTCCTTCAAATATTTAGGGTAAAAGGGTTCTCTTTCCATTGGTGTTGAAGCTGGCTAACCTTCAGGTTCTCTTCAGGAAAGACGATACATCAGCACACTGAGCAGGACCATCACAGCTGAAAGGGAAGTATGGATTGACTGGATGTTATGGACCCGACAGAACACTGGGAAGCACTAGAATAGATATGACCCCCCCAGATCTATGGTTGATGAAGGGCAACTTCTAGCTCAAGCCTGATTTGCTTACCTTGGGATGTGACTGCGCTGCTGCCTGCTGTTGTTGTTGTTGCAACGTTGCTGGTAGGGTCAGCCAGGTTCAACGGTTTATTGGTCAAGCGTATGTTGATGTCACCAATACCCATACCTGAATAAGTAGGGATGAAGCAGAAGGCAGATGTTTAGAAGATAAAATAATTACAGTGAGGGGGGGTATGTGCCTGGTTCCAATAGCAGGTCAACACTTACCGTTTGTGACATTTCCCACAGCGAGGAAGGTGACGAAGGTGGTGACGTGACTGGTCCTGGTTGTTGCATTAACCGCTGGCACCATGAATTTACACTGTATGGAAGTCCCATTGACTGAGCCAGTGATGTTTTTCACAATCTGGAAACACAAGAAAAGGTGTTACATTTGCCTACAGTCAATAACCAACCTCAATAGTGTCAATTGATTAGATGAAAGCATCTTCACCCTTTGTGTCAGAGAAATTGTGTTGTTGAGGTTGTTGCGCTGGGCAGAGCGGAAGAAGAAACTGCCATTTCTGTTCTGGGCACAGATAAAAACCATAGACGTTCCCTATTCATAGAAGAGAGGGAGAGCATGGGTTACAGACAATCATCATTACCTCTACTACAACAACAATTTAATGTCCAAAAAAAGGTCCCTTAATGTCTTGTCTTTGGGAAGAAGTCCAAAAAGTAATAATTATGTGTGTGTGCATGTGTTACCTCTGTCTCGTTGGCAGTCAGTCCTAGAGCGATGTATCCACTGGAGTCCCCAAGGAGCTCAACTAACAGGTCTACTCCATTAGGAGGAGAGGGGGCGGTGGTGGCGATGGAAGCGAAGAGGCAGCTTGTTTTTCCTGTAGGATCACATTGTTCTGGTGTCTCGACACACAGCTTAGTCAATCCACAGTCTGTCCGTGTGATATGCACCTGTCAAACCACACACAGCAAATCTAGTTCAAGTTATGCACACACACAAGTTCATTTCAATATCTAAATTTGTGGGCTGTTGACTCATTGACATCATACCAATGACTTCTAAAATCATCTGCCTAACTTTGATTTGGGAGTGAACTATGACTTTAAGTTAGGATCTGGGGCCCGATTCACAATTTTCTTAAGAAATTTCTTAACTGACCATTTTTCCATAACTATAGACTTAAGAAGAAAGTTAAGCAAAGTTGCTATTCCTCAAACTTATTGGACATGTTCTTAAGGTTTTTCCCAAGTTTCTTCCTATGAAGAAAGTTATGAAATGGGATTTTTGAAAATAATGCTTTAGGATTTCTTATTTGAAATGTACTGAACTTTAGGACAGCTAAACCCTTGTCTTGAGACGACTAGATAACGTTAATACTTAAAATGTTCTTGCACCAGATACAGTTGGCAACCGGGTATTTAAATACAGAAAGAAAACAAATTAAATGTGAATTATCTAGCTAACTAGTAATTAACAATATATTACAATATTCTAAGTGTTAAATAGCTAGCGTTATCTCGTCAATTTGCAAAGAACTTGGCTAAGTTAGCTATGTTGTTGGCTAAAATGTCGGGACGCTTGGCTAGGGGAGGGAGGTAGCTAGCTACCCAGTTTACCGGTTGCGCAGTCCCTCTACCACCTTCTCCCCCAGCTGGTCTACATTAATGGTCTCTCAGCTCCCTTCTTAGCAGTCGACTTGATGTCGGACCACTTCTTTTTTAAGGCGTCACTGTCCTTTGCCATAACCCCGGCAGCATTGACCGACTCGGCCACTCGCCCATCCTCTCTCTTCTTTTGTCTGCATTGACCCCGCAGTTATCAAGTGTCCCCAACAGCAACCTTTTCCTGGCTGCTATTTCCTCCACCATCACTTCAAGCTCTTGTTTGCTGAAAATGTTATTTTGATGTACAGTAGCTAACGCTAGTCTTCCTATAATGTGTGAGAAATAACGTTTTTTTTGTATGCGTGTATAAAGGGTTCGCGAGCTGGAGACATAAAGCAAAAAAAAATATTCTGGAGATATAAAGCAAAAAAAAGTAATAAAATGTAAACATCAACACTTATATTGGGCCAAATCCTATTATTCATGTCACATAGGCTTATTTATTAGTTTCAAGCACGTCACTAATGTCAATGCCACATAAGACGATATTTACGAAGTTCTTAAGAAATATATTTACGAAGTTTCTAAGAAAACGACGAATTCCCAGGAACATTTTGAGGAATCGCATTTACGGACCATTTTATGAACTTATTGTTTTTTTTTGTTTTCAGCAGCTTTTTATTTTTTTTTCGTAAGTAATGTTTTGTGAATCCGGCCCCTGGTCCATAAAGGTGTTGCTGGAAAGAGTAGATTGAGAACCTTACCTCCGTATTATTGGCAAACGAGAGATGTCCGTTTCCACTAACACCTGGTGCCAGGCAGCCCATCACCATAGAGGCCACAAAGAGAAGTCCTCTGTCCATTCCTACATGGTAAATGGTGGAGAAAATAGAACAATTGTCAGAAATAAAATGTTTTACATAACTTTAAAAACACTAAATTGTTATCTTTTCTGATAGTAGAGAAATACATGTCATATTTTAAGAAGCCATCAACCAAATGTTTTAAATCTAAATGCAGAGTATTCTTAAATACAAATACAAGACTTACTTGGTCCTGTATTTAGTATTCTTATCCTTTAGTCAATACACTGCCTCAGCGGGATTAATACTTTCTAAATTCTGTAATATGTTTTTTACTCCTTATCTACATGTTCATGTGGAAGGAGGCAGGGCGTGGATTACCGGTAAAGGTGTGTTACCACGCAATGGAATAATACTGTATGTACGTATGAATTAAGAAATTCAGTTCCTCGTTTGCCCTGTCACATTGTGTATTTACAAAAAGGAAACTATTAGTCGAGACCAGTGGTTCTCAATCCTGGTCCTATGGACCCAAAGGGGTGCACATTATGTTTTTTTCCTTAGCACTACACAACTTATTCAAATCATCAACTCATCATCAAGCTTTGATGATTTGAATCAGCTGTGTAGTGCTAAGGCAAAGGTCAAGGTTTGAGAACCACTGGTCCAGACCAATTGTTGACAAAAGATCTGGTCTGATTGGTCAAAAGACCAATTATTGGCAAAGGATTTTGATGCAATTGGTCAAAAGACCAATTATTGGTGTAAGTGGTGTAAGCAAACTGAGAGAACTAGTGGGCTAAGTACTGATGTCAATTCAATTCTTCAACTGACCAACCCTATATTGATAGATACAAACCTACATGCATCCTCTCCATTAGGCTTGGGCGGTATAACAATGAGTTATTGTGAAATCACACATAGAAGGAAACAATGTGCGATTAAAAAGAAACCGGTCTGATAATCAAGTCAAATCAAATGTTGTTTGTCACATGCTCTAAATACAACAGGTGTTATACATTACAGTGAAACGCTTACTTACAAGCCCTTAACTAACAATGCAGTTTTAAGAAAAAAAGAGAGAGAGAAAAAAAAGAAAGTAACACAAAATAACAAGGCTATATACAGGGGGTACTTGCTGTATGGGATGAAAACGAGACAACTTTTCAGTCTGAGCAACTGTAGGCTACTAAAATGAGCAGATGCATACAGCCTATGTTCGCTGTCCATTTGGTCAGGGTAAACTAATTGGTAACGTTATGTATTTATAGTACATCTGTATTTATAGTCCAGAAAATGTGAATGTGATCAAATTTTGTTTATATTCCAAATCGGGCTGGCTAGGCTGCCAATACGTTTTCAATAAAAAAATATTAACTGGAAATAATCAATCAACATAATAGTGATGACAGATGTGAGTAAACAATTCTATAAGGCCTACAGTTGCATAGGACTGCATGATACAAACATTCATAAAGCAAACTCAGCCCTCAGTTGATGATCAGGGCGTTATTCAATAATGTTTATTGGGCTACTTTGATATATTAAGTGGGCGAGATGCCAACTCTTGTGTTTAACTTCACAGAGAAACTTGTTCAAACCTATGATGGCGCAGCTGTAATGGAATATATCTGATATTTTTATTTCCAGCTAAGTCCCCTGCAGTTCCCTGATTTTAAGAGGTGATGACCAGTCCACTCTACTACCATTGTCAACTCTGTCCTGACATGAACTGAAGCCACGTCTCATGTGCCCGCTCATCCACTGGCACGTTGCATGTTTCCTCTCCAAGCACTGTGAGTACCCCTGTCAATTTTCTCTCATTACTCTATGTAGAGTCAATCACATATACACTTACATTATTACACATCAATGATTTTACTCTTTGCTTGGACTAACTCATTCTTTGCTCTTTTGCTTAACTTTGTAGTGTGTTGTTGTTTTTTGTCTTCCCAGGCAAATCCTGCATTGAAGTCAAGCCTGTGAACACCTCAACTCATGCCTCATACCCTCATTCAATCATTGCTGTGATCCCTTCCAAACACTGTGTAGCTAGCCCTCTCATTCCCAATCCCCATAATATTGTACTATACATATCTTTATTAAATGCTTTAGGTTAAAATAATTACTCTTTTGATGATTTTTGATACACACTTTGACATCTCTGTGCGCTCAGCACCTATATCGTGGGTCTCCCATCCTCCTCAATTTTTCAAGTCACCAGCCTCCATTGGTGCAGGAGTACAGGTTAGTTGAGGTAATTGAGGTAATGTGTACATGTATGTAGGGGTAAAGTGACTGCATAAATAATAAACAGCGAGTAGCAGCAGTGTAAAAAAAATGGTGTTGGTGATGTGGACACCAAGGAACTTGAAACCTGCTCCACTACCGCCCAGTCGATGTGAATTGGGGCGTGCTCAGTCCTCCTTTTCCCGTAATCCATTATCAGCTCCTTAGTCTTTGTTACATTGAGCGATAGGTTGTTATTCAGGCACCACCCGGCCAGGTCTCTGACCTCCTCCCTATAGGCTGTCTTGTCGGTGATCAGGCCTACCACTGTTGTGCCGTCTACAAACGTAATGATGGTGTTGGAGATGTGCCTGGCCATGCAGTCATGGTTGAACAGGGAGTACAGAAGGGGACTGAGCACGCACCCCTGGGGGGCTCCAGTGTTGAGGATCAGCGTGGCAGATGTGTTGCTACCTACCCTCACCACCTGGGGGCGGCCCGTCAGGAAGTCCAGGATCCAGTTGCAGAGGGAGGTGTTTAGTCCCCGGGTCCTTAGCTTAGTGATGAGCTTTGAGGCACTATGGTGTTGAACGCTGAGTTGTAGTCAATGAATAGCATTCTCACATAGGTGTTCCTTTTGTCCAGGTGGGAAAGGGCAGTGTGGAGTGCAATAGAGAGAGCATCATCTGTGGATCTGTTTGGGCGATATGCAAATTGGAGTGGGTCTATGGTTTCTAGGATAATGGTGTTGATGTGAGCCATTACCAGCCTTTCAAAGCACTTCATGGCTACGGACGTGAGTGCTACGGGTCTGTAGTCATTTAGGCAGGTTGCCTTCGTGTTCTTGGGCACAGAGATTATGGTGGTCTGCTTGAAACATGTTGGTATTACAGACTCAATCAAGGACATGTTGAAAATGTCAGTGAAGACACCTGCCAGTTGGTCAGCACACGTCCTGATCGCGACGATCAGTCAGCGTTTCCTTTTCAGAAGACTGTCTGGTTCACTTCCTTTACCTGATTTTCATATGAAATGCACACATTTAATTATTAACCTGCATATCGCGAAGCTCATTCTATTAAAGGTATAGTATTTTACCCAGGTCTTGGCCAGTGTGAACTATAGCAAACATAGACAACACAAACAATCAAGCAGAATAATAGCTAAAAGCACTAAATGCTTCATTCCTCAAACATGGTTTTACTGGTTGTGTTCCACATTTTCTGGGTTTGATGTCAACAGTAAAACCCATAGTCATGCCATGGAAAGAGAGGGAGGGAGAAAGAAGGGACTTTTGGTCTGCATTCTTGAATCAAGTCCACTTAGATTCGTTCCACCTAATAGCAGGTAATCATAACAGGGATCATGGGACGAAAAAACAAAACACAATCAGCTCCAGTTACTGACGCAGGTTCAGTTGACACACCTTCCTGGCTGTCGTTCATCATTTGTTACGTTGTGTCCTTTAAATTCTTTAATGGTTGCATTGTGTTTCTGGTGAAACCTACAGTATACTTCCTCCTGTTGTGAAACAGCTTCCCCTTAAACTTTTATTGGGTTCATTACCAGCAGGTTAGACTCAGGTAAAAATAACTACACATACTCAAGTTACGCTGGACAATTTTTCTGCTCAGATGCTGATTGAAAACCAGATACAAAAGGGGATCAACAATGCATGAAGTTATCGCCATTATTACTAAGGGCTACAGCATGATAAAAGTTTAAAGACAATGTTCAGCGTTTGCGGAGACTGCATTATTATTATTTGTATTTTGTCAACAATCCACACACAATAATCTGTAATGTCAAAGTGGAAGAAGTATTCTATGTTTTAATTTTTTTAGTAATGAAAAATAAAACACATATATCTTGATTAGATAAATATTCAACCCCCTGAGTGAATACATGTTACCATCACCTTTGGCAACTATTACAGCGGTGAGGGTTTTTGTGTAAATCTCTAAGAGCTTTTCATATCTGGATTGTACAATATTTACCCAATAATCTTTTAAAAATTCTTCCAAGTTATTTCAAGTCGATTGAAGTCAAAACTGTAACTAGGCCACTCAGGAACATTCAATGTTGTCTTGGTAAGCAACTCCAGTGTATACTCCTGGGGGCTGGTCCAACTCAAGTTTTCACAGAAAAAGAATTCCTCAAAGAATTAACTCAAAATAATATTTACGATCTGTGCCACAAATAACGATAACTGTATCGACCTTAAATGTAGATATCTATGCATTTTGTGGCACAGGGCACCATTTTACTGAAGAAGTTTTTTTTTAATTATTTGATTATTTTGTTTTGTTTTTGTGTACTGTTGTGTATATTAAGTATATTCATGTGTATATGGATGTGACATTTTAATGTGTTTCTTGTATTTTGATCTTTGTTGTGTTATACAGGGCTCATCTGAAAAAGAGACCTCTAGTACTACAACTCTGTCGCCCTCAAGTGGTAAGAGCATGGCTGTATCTGCTTTAGTTTTAAGCCGTATACTAAAGTACAGCGAGCATGTTTAGATAATTTGTTTTTGCCACACTGAAATTATGTTAGAAGTTAGCTCTATTTTTTTCCAGAAACCAACACCTCAAAAAACATAAACCTATGTTTATGGAATTTACATTTTAGTAATTTAGCAGACACTCTTATCCAGAGTGACTTACAGGAGCAATTAGGGTTAAGTGCTTTGCTCAAGGGCACATCGACATCGATATTTTCCACCTAGTCTGCTCGGGGATTCGAATCAGAGACCTTTTGATTGCCAGGCCAATACTCTTAACCTCTAGGCTACATGCTGCCCACATGTGAATGTGACCCATGTATCAGTAACCATTAAATAAAGAACAAATTTAGGAGTTCAGTGGCAAAAACATTACAATAAACACACCAAAATAATTTGAGGCCAGCATTCAAATTGTGCAAAAAACACCTGAGTTTGCGACACACTGATCTCTGACATTGGAAAAGTGGTCATGGCAAACATTTAAACAGAGAAAGAAAACCCTGAGGTTATTCACATGAGCAGGAAGCATTGTTCTTTTAAGTGATTTGAGTCCGTGTGAATCCACTACCAGTTTTCAAACAGAGATATATTTTAATACAACAATCTCTACAATGACCTTGTTTAAAAAAATCACTTAAAAAAAGTTTAATGACAAATGTGTATAAAAGGCACCATTTGAAGTTCCATTGCTCTAGTTTCAAAGAAGGAGCAAATATTAGCAACACAATGACTGGCTTTTGATTTGTCCCCAAATAAATAATCTAAAAACCAAACACCATGTCAATCCATTTTAGAATACTTAATCACATTTTCAGTAGTTAATAATGCAAACGAGAGCCTTGGCCCGAGAGGCTCAGCATCGCCCTCTCCCCTGTCCCTTGCATCACCCAGTCTCCTCTCCCTTTCAGCATCACCCAGTCTCCTGTCCCTTTCAGCATCACCCAGTCTCCTGTCCCTTTCAGCATCACCAAGTCTCTTGTCCCTTTCAGCATCACCAAGTCTCTTGTCCCTTTCAGCATCACCCAGTCTCCTGTCCCTTTCAGCATCACCAAGTCTCTTGTCCCTTTCAGCATCACCCAGTCTCCTGTCCCTTTGTCCCCGCTGTTCCATAAGGTGTATTTTTACCTGCTTTTTAAATCTGATTCTATTGCTTGCATCAGTTACCTGATGTGGAATAAAGTTCCATGTAGTCATGGCTCGCCTCCCATAGTCTGTTCTGGACTTGGGGACTGTGAAGAGACCTCTGGTGGCATGTCTTGTGGGGTATACAAGGGTGCTCGGTACCTTCAGCTTGTCAACACCTCTTTCGAAAACAAGTAATGATGATGTCAATCTCTCTTCCACATTTAGCCATGAGAGATTGACATGCATGTCATTAATATTAGCTCTCCGTGTACTTTTAAGGGCCAGCCATGCTGCACTGTTCTGAGCCAACTGACATTTTCCCAAGTACCTCCAAGTACCTGACCACACTACTAGATTGAGCAAAGCACATTTTGGGGGGGTGTTTTTACCTAAACATGCAAACACCATCAGATAGAATTAATAGCAAGTACAGTGGAATGACATACAGTTGAACTGGCTTTTTAAATCTGATTATATTGCTTGCATCAGTTACCTGATGTGGAATAAAGTCCCATGTAGTCATGGCTCGCCTCCCATAGTCTGTTCTGGACTTGGGGACTGTGAAGAGACCTCTGGTGGCATGTCTTGTGGGGTATACATGGAACAGTAGTCCAGGTGCGACAAAACCAGGGCCTGTAGGACCTGCCTTGTTGATAGTGTTGTGACGAATGCAGAGCAATGCTTTATTGTGGACAGACTTCTCCCCATCTTAGCTACTGTTGTATAAAAATGTTTTGACCATGACAGTTTACAATCCATGGTAACTCTAAGCAGTTTAGTCACCTGAACTTGCTCAATTTCCACATTATTCATTATGAGATGTAGTTGAGGTTTAGGGTTTAGTGAATGATTTGTCCCAAATATAATGCTTTTCGTTTTGGAAATATTTAGGATTAAGTTATTCCTTGCTACCCATTCCGAAACTAACTGCAGCTCTTTGTTAAGTGTTGCAGTCATTTCAGTCGCTGTAGCAGCTGACATGTATAGTGTTGAGTCATCTGCATACATAGACGCACTGGCCTTACTCAAAGCCAGTGGCATGTCGTTTAGTAAAGATTGAAAAAAGCAAGGGGCCTAAACAGCTACCCTGGGGAATTCCTGCTTCTACCTGGATTATGTTTGAGAGGCTTCCATTAAAAAAGTAACTCTTTATCCACATTATAGCAGGGATTGTAAAGCCATAACACATCAGTTTTTCCAGCAGCAGACTATGATCAATAATGTAAAAAGATGCACTGAAGTTTAACAAGACAGCCCTCACAATCATTTTATCTTAGCCAATCATCAGTCATTTGTGCAAATCAAATCAAATTTTATTTGTCACATGCACCAAATACAGCTGTAGACCTTACAGTGAAATGCTTACTTACGAGCCCCTAACCAACAATGCAATGAAGAAAAATATGGATAGGAATAAGAAATACAAGTAACAAGTAATTATAGAGCAGCAGTAAAATAACAATAGTGAGACTATATACATGGGGGTACTGGTACAGAGTCAATGTGCGGGGGCCGGTTAGTTGAGGTAATATGTACATGTAGGTAGAGTTATTAAAGTGACTATGCATAGATGATAACAACAGAGAGGAGCATTGGTGTAAAGGGGGGGGGGCAATGCAAATTGTCTGGCTTGCCATTGGATTAGGTGTTCAGGAGTCTTATGGCTTGTGGGTAGAAGCTGTTTAGAAGCCTCTTGGACATAGACTTGGCGCTCCGGTACCGCTTGCCGGGCGGTAGCAGAGAGCGAACAGTCTATGACTTGGGTGGCTGGAGTCTTTGACAATTTTTTGGGAGTCCTTCCTCTGACTGCTATAGAGGTCCTGGAAGTGCTGTGCTTGTTGAGTGTCCTTCCCTATATGTGAGAAAGTATGTTGTCAATTTGTTTACTGTGAAATAGCATTGTATCTGGTCAAACACAATTTTTCCAGAAGTTTAGTAAGGGTTGGTAACAGGCTGATTGGTCGGCTATATGAGCCAGTAAAGGGGGCTTTACTATTCTTGGGTAGTGGAATGACTGGAATTCCCTCCAGGCCTGGGGGCACGCACTTTTCTAGTAGGCTTAAATTAAAGATTGGGCAATATCGTCCGCTAATATCCTCAGTAATTTTCCATCCAGGTGGTCAGACCCCGGTGGTTTGTCATTGTTGATAGACAACAATAATTGTTGATAAACTTCTGGTATTTCTTTTTTTACTTCACCTTTATTTAACCAGGTAGGCTAGTTGAGAACAAGTTCTCATTTACAACTGCGACCTGGCAAAGATAAAGCATAGCAGTGGTGGGCCGTCAGGGCCAGCAAAGCCTTCTCTGCTGGCCTAAACATCATCAGAATATAATTTTTTTCCCACAAATATGTATTAAATTATTCCCCAGAGTAAGAGTTACACTCTTCATTTCATAGCGTTCCTCTTGGTTGCACTGCTTTCAGCCCCAGGTTGAGATTTGGAGGGCTGGTCTTTATGTTAGTTATTTTATCCAATCATATTCAGCCATCATGTGTTGCCAGGGCTCTAAAATCTGCCCTCAGGCCTTCAGAATCAACAGTGCGTGCGCTTGTAGCTTAAAGTGAAATGTAAATTAAAATTTTGTGTCAACCAATCAGCTTTAGAGTTGGCTATTGTACGCCTGCTGGCTGGCTCCAGTGTTACACAGGAGCCAGCTTGCAGGCGTAGTGCCTGCACGTCTTTTGATTGGATTACCAATATTGAGAGGCAGGTCCTATATGGGCAGGTCTCAGAACTAGGAAACTGAAATTGATCAACGAATTAATTTGCGTACTACAAAACTGTTTTTTCAACCCACAATGGCGGAAGGAGAAGATATCGATTTGGTCGAGGATATAATTATAACGCCATTCTCAAGACAAACTTTTCAAGAAAAGTTAGACATTGTCAGGAGAGGTAGACGCCGACGCTACAAAGCCGACGCTACAAAGACAGGCTCCGAGAAGTACTGCAAACTGTACTGTGGGAATGCCTATTATTTGCAAGTGATTGATTTGTTGTTTGGAGCCACACTGGCTTTGCAAACCTGAGTTGTCTAACCAAGGCAGCATCAAGACACCAAAGTACGGCTGGGCACTTACAAACAATGGTGCTTTTGAAAACTTTTGGGGACACCCGAGTGGATCTACAGCTCTAGTGGATCTAGAGTGGATCTACAGCTCAACGAACAAGCGCGCAGGGCAACGAAGCTGCACAATAAAAATTTCAATTTCAAGGTGACGCAACGCCTGGTTATACTGCGTTTCTGTCTAAATGTATAGTGTCTAGAGCCATGGCATCATAATGATGGTAATAAGAGGTGGATTAATTCGGGTGGGACTGTGTAGGACTTCACTGAAGGCCCAGGCCCCAGAACCACGGCACGCTACTGAAGCATAGCAGTGTGAACAGACAACAACACAGAGTTACACATGGAGTAAACAATAAACAAATCAATAACACTGTAGGAAAAAAAGAAGGAGTCTATATACATTGTGTGGAAAAGGCATGAGGAGGTCGGCGAATAATTACAATTTAGCAGATTAACACTGGAGTGATAAATGATCAGATGGTCATGTGCAGGTAGAGATACTGGTGTGCAAAAGAGCAGAAAAGTAAATAAATAAAAACAGTATGGGGATGAGGTAGGTAAATTGGTTGGGCTATTTACTGATGGACTATATACAGCTGCAGTGATCGGTTAGCTGCTCAGATAGCAGATGTTTAAAGTTGGTGAGGGAGATAAAAGTCTCTAACTTTAGCGATTTTTGCAATTCGTTCCAGTCACAGGCAGCAGAGAACTGTAAGGAAAGGCAGCCAAATGAGGTATTGGCTTTAGGGATGATCAGTGAGATACACCTGCTGGAGCGCGTGCTATGGGAGGGTGTTGCCATCGTGACCAGTGAACTGAGATAAGGCGGAGCTTTACCTAGCATAGACTTGTAGATGACCTGGAGCCACTGGGTCTGGCGACGAATATGTAGCGAGGGCCAGCCGACTAGAGCATACATCATCTACGTGCTTTAGTAACAAAACGGATGGCACTGTGATAAACTGCATCCAGTTTGCTGAGTAGAGTATTGGAAGCTATTTTGTAGATGACATCGCTGAAGTCGAGGATCGGAAGGATAGTCAGTTTTGCTAGGGTAAGTTTGGCGGCGTGAGTGAAGGAGGCATTGTTGCGAAATAGAAAGCCGACTCTAGATTTGATTTTAGATTGGAGATGTTTGATATGAGTCTGGAAGGAGAGTTTACAGTCTAGCCAGACACCTAGGTACTTATTAAAGATGTCCACATATTCTAGGTCGGAACCATCCAATATGCTGATGCTAGTCGGGCGTGCGGGTGCAGGCAGCGAACATTTGAAAAGCATGCATTTGGTTTTACTAGCGTTTAAGAGCAGTTGGAGGTCACAGAAGGAGTGTTGTATAGCATTGAAGCTCGTTTGGAGGTTAGATAGCACAGTGTCCAAGGAAGGGTCAAAGGTATACAGAATGGTGTCGTCTGCGTAAAGGTGGATCAGGGAATCGCCTGCAGCAAGAGCAACATCATTGATATATACAGAGAAAAGAGTCGGCCCGAGAATTGAACCCTGTGGCATCCCCATAGAGACTGCCAGAGGACCGGACAACATGCCCTCCGATTTGACACACTGAACTCTGTCTGGTGAACCAGGCAAGGCAGTCATTAGAAAAACCGAGGTACTGAGTCTGCCGATAAGAATATGGTGATTGACAGAGTCGAAAGCCTTGGCCAGGTTGATGAAGACGGCTGCACAGTACTGTCTTTTATCGCTGGCAGTTATGATATCGTTTAGTACCTTGAGCGTGGCTGAGGTGCACCCGTGACCGGCTCGGAAACCAGATTGCACAGCGGAGAAGGTACGGTGGGATTCGAGATGGTCAGTGATCTGTTTGTTGACTTGGCTTTCAAAGACCTTAGATAGGCAGGGCAGGATGGATATACAGTGGGGCAAAAAAGTAATTAGTCAGCCACCAATTGTGCAAGTTCTCCCACTTAAAAAGATGAGAGAGGCCTGTAATTTTCATCATAGGTACACTTCAAATATGAGAGACAAAATGAGAAGAAACAAAATCCAGAAAATCACATTGTAGGATTTTTTATGACATGATACAGGATGCAAATATTTGCTTGAACCAAGGGCTATATCTGTTCTTAGTTCTGCATTTTTTGAACAGAGCATGCTTATCTAAGATGGTGAGGAAGTTATTTTTAAAGAATGACCAGGCATCCTCAACTGACGGGATGAGGTCAATATCCCTCCAGTATACCCGGGCCAGGTTGATTAGAAAGGCCTGCTCGCAGAAGTGTTTTAGGGAGTGTTTGACAGTGATGAGGGGTGGTCGTTTGACCGCGGACCCATAGCGGATACAGGCAATGAGGCAGTGATCGCTGAGATCCTGACTGAAGACAGCGGAGGTGTATTTGGAGGGCCAGTTGGTCAGGATAATGTCTATGAGGGTGCCCTTGTTTACAGATTTAGGGTTGTACCTGGTGGGTTCCTTGATGATTTGTATGAGATTGAGGGCATCTAGCTTAGATTTTAGGACTGCCGGGGTGTTAAGCAGTCCCAGTTTAGGTCACCTAACAGAACAAATTCTGAAGCTAGATGGGGGGCGATCAATTCACAAATGGTGTCCAGGGCACAGCTGGGAGCTGAGGGGGGTCGGTAGCAGGCGGCAACAGTGAGAGACTTGTTTCTGGAGAGAGTAATTTTTTTAAATTACAAGTTCGAACTGTTTGGGTATGGAAAGTATGACATTACTTTGCAAGCTATCTCTGCAGTAGACTGCAACTCCTCCCCCTTTGGCAGTTCTATCTTGACGGAAAATGTTATAGTTGGGTATGGAAATCTCCAAATTTTTGGTGGCCTTCCTAAGCCAGGATTCAGACACGGCAAGGACACCAGGGTTGGCAGAGTGTGCTAAAGCCGTTGAGTAAAACAAACTTAGGGAGGAGGCTTCTGATGTTGACATGCATGAAACCAAGGCTTTTTCAATCACAGAAGTCAACAAACGAGGGTGCCTGGGGACATGCAGGGCCTGGGTTTACCTCCACATCACCCGCGGAACAGAGGAGGAGTATGATGAGGGTGCAGCTAAAGGCTATCAAAACTGGTCGCCCAGAGCGTTGGGGACAAAGAATAAAAGGAGCAGATTTCTGGGCGTGGTAGAATATATTCAGGGCATAATGCGCAGACAGGAGTATGGTGGGGTGCAGGTACAGCGGAGGTAAGCCCAGGCACTGGGTGATGATAAGAGAGGTTGTATCTCTGGACATGCTGGTGGTAATGGATGAGGTCACCGCATGTGTGGGAGGTGGGACAAAGTAGGTATCAGAGGTATGAAGAGTGGAACTAGGGGCTCCATTGTAAACTAAAACAATGATAACTAACCTGAACAACAGTATACAAGGCATATTGACATTTGAGAGAGACATACAGCGAGGCATAAAGTAATCGCAGGTGTTGATTGGGAGAGCTAGCTAAAACAACAGGTGAGACAACAACAGCTAATCAGCTAACACAACAACAGCAGGTAAAATGGCGATGACTAGGCAGAGCCTGAGTTCGCGGCTGGGGCCGACAGATAAAAAATAAATTAACAGAATGGAGTACCGTGATTGATGGACAGTCCAGCAGGCATCAGCTATGTAGCCAAGTATCATAGTGTCCAGGTGGCAGCAGTAGATGAAACAGGGAAGCCGCCACTACGCTAGCACGCGGGCGATACAGCGTTTAAAGTTAGTAGCCCAGGGCTAGTAGGAGCGTCTGTTCCGACGTAGGCCGGTTGAAGGAACAGCGGATGGAGTATTTGTCGGCATGACCAGTCGTGGTGGTGCGGGGGGCGCCGTGTCGACAGAGAATCCAAGCCAGATGGCGAAAGAGGTATTGTAGAATTTAGTTTGCTAGCCGGGAGATGCGCCTGGCTCACGGCTAACTGGTGCTAGCTTCGTGGCAGTGGCATTAGCCACTATAGCCAATCGGTAGCAATGGTGATCCGGTGCCAAGGTCCAGAGTTTACAGCAAGGATGCGGTGGAGTATTGGGCTCTTGCCGTGTATGAGTGGGGTTCGGGTGAACAGCTGAGTAGGCCGGGAGGTGGGCCTCAGGGATAGCTTCGGTACTAGGTGCCACGGTGAGCTAGCTAGCTGCAAGCTAGCTGTGAAGATCAGAAGTAGTGGTCCAGGGATAATGGCAGGAATCCGACGTTGTTGTGGAGAGACAGTCCGATACTGGTAGACTAGCAAGTATTATCCAGGCTAAAAACAGGTCTGGTATCTGTGCAGAAGGTAAAAGCCGCTAGCAGTGGCTAACAATGGCTAAATAGCTTGTAGCTGATTAGCTGGTTAGCTTCCGGAGGTTCTTGAATGTGTTCTAAAATTGAAAAAAATAGCGATTCCGTATCACATTGGGTGAGGCAGGTTACCGGAAGGTATAATTGAATTAAAAATCGATAAGAGAATGAAAATAAATTGAAATATATATACAAAAAAATACAAAAGTACACGAGAGGACAAATAAACACGTCTTCACTGCTACGCCATCTTGGTTTCACTTTACGGAATTCAAAAGTACAATTCTTGTCTTTCATAATTTGCTCAGATATAAATCCCCTATCAGTCTCTGCTCTCCAGTTCTTAACCCCTCTCTCTATCTCCCCCTTTTCAGTCTGACACCTTTTCACCTGTTTTTTTGTTTTGCTCCCTCGCTTCAGGTCTTTACTGTGTCTTATCCCAGAGCAATCTCTGGTATTTCGTCTCTACTGCTACCTCTATCCCTCTCACTCCTCCTCTGGTTTTGCTCTTTGTCACTTTAGCTGCCATGCCTGCTTGCTTTCCCTGTCTATCTTTTTTCAGAAGTATTCCCCGCTACCACCTCTTGTTTCTTGGGGCATGATTCAATCAGATCCATCTTAACCAAAATCTGTATAGCTGATGTTTGATGGTATCTGAGGTGGAACTGCTTTAGAGCTGTCAAATCCACAAGCAGCTCCCGGTGTCACGCCCAGGCCTTAGTTATCTTTGTTTTCTTTATTATTTTGGTTAGGTCAGGGTGTGACATGGGGGATTTGTGTGTTTTTAGGGGTTTTGTAAGTTTATGGGGCTGTGTCCTTTCTAGGTAATTGTATGTCTATGGTTGCCTAGATTGGTTCTCAATTAGAGGCAGCTGTCTATTTTTGTCTCTGATTGGGAACCTGTTAAGGGATTTTTTATCAATATTGACTAATTATGTATACATTTCAATCAGGACTGACTAATCAGAATACTATTATGTTACTGTATAGATGTATGAATTTTCTTTTAACCCTAGTACTGAATATAATGTGTGTACATATAATCAAGAAGTAGAACAATGACTGTCTGTTCCTTGGTAGAAATGAATGAACTTATAGCCAGACTGGCTAGAATGCTTATCTACACAGGCAGACCTTGGCTTGCATCGTAAATTATCTTAGTAGGGAGAGACGATGTGGGAAGGCTTGAGAACTATACAGCCATTGTACTGCTGGTTGATGAAACAGGGTGTTACGAAAACTAATGACGTCATTTTCAGTTTATAATCTGTGGTAAACTGTATCATGTTCAGTACTCTCAAGAAAAAACGCAGCTGGTTGATTTTTTGAGACTGGTCTCTGTCCATTTTATGCAAATAAAAGTCTTACAAATTCTTACCAGGTGTCGGCAAGGCACTTTTGTCACCACGGAAATAATGTCGTGACTGCGGTTAACGGAGAAAATTGTTTGTGTCTTTTAGAAGGAAAATGCGCGCATTATTGTTTTGAGTCACTTTTCAGAAGGTGATAAAAATGTCCAAATACATTTTTAAAAGGAGTATGTAAGTCGTCAGGAAAGATGCTAAAAACTAGCAGCTGATTCGCTAGGTGGGCATCATTGATTTGTGGCGTTTATTTGGACTGTATTAGGCTATGAGAAAGGGAGATTGAATGTCTGAATCGTAAAACATCGTGATAATGGATTCTGATGGTTATTGATTCCTGGTATGATTGTTTATGTAACACCAGTGAATTTGAGCACTGTTTCCATTATGTGGAACAATGTTAGGGTATTAATGTTGAAAAGCAACATCTATAGTACAACATAATTGCATATGTTTCGGGAAACTAGCTAGGTTGAATTTGGTTATTTGAGCTTTTCCCCTGATACGTAGACATCTGTAACAGGGGCAAGTTGTTTTTTCTTGAGGAACACGCAGATGATATTTTGTTTTATTGAGATGTAAACGTGAGTCTGAGTAATTTTGTCATCTGAAGCATTATAGTAGTGAGTTTTTGTATAGTTTGTTTTTTGCTGATAAAAGTGGTTTGTTTATTTGGTTACTGATGATCGTTTATTCTATGAGTTGATTTAACTTAATTAAGCATTTGTTCTGGTGTGTTTAAGTAGGATTCTTTATACCAGGACGGATGGAAGTTATCTAAAATATGTGAGTTGAAGGAGCCAAGGGAAAATACGTTTACATTTTTATTATATCTGGGATTAAATTACGGATTTCTTACACTGAGAAATGTACGACATTTGCGGCAGAGGGAAAAAGTAATACATTGTATAATAATGTTATCAGGTTAATTGTATCTAAGGGTAGCATGTTCATTTAAGTAAACATATACATAGGCGTTGTTTAAAACTTATGATTAATGATTTGAGTCAAAGGGGAACTATCATTAGGTTTAGTTTATAGTTCACTTTTGAGTTTCTGAATCGAAGTAGCATAGTGAATGCTAGTTCGGCGTGTTGTGTTCTTCTGGAAAAATTGATGTTTAGGTGTCTCACTTTTAGATGTTTCCTGGGATTATAATCTTGGGGAGAATGAGGCCATAAATGTCCAAATTGAAAAAGGCCTGGAAGTTTTGATTAATCATTAAGGTTTGCAAATACATACACATAAAACATTTGTTAGGACTATTTGTTTTAGTGCAAAGGTATTTTAAAGAGGCAAGCTCACATATGGAACTTTACAAGTTTTTATTTTATGAGTTTTAATTACACAAGTGAATGTTTTTGATTTTAAGGATAAAGGGTTCTTTAATATGTCTAATGTAGTATGGAACATGACTATAAAAGGGTGGTATGACCTATTGACCTTATCATGGCTATCTTTTGAGGTCTGATCAGCCTCAGGGGAGAGTCATTTGTATAATGAATGTGGTCATTTGGGTTAACAGTTAAGGTAAATTAATTATAATGGAGTTTTGGTTAGGGGTTTAGAATTATTGTTTGAATCACTGAAGAGAAAGGGTTTCAGGATTCTGATTTACAATATTAGCTGTGAAGTATTTGAATGGGCTATTATTGATTTGGTATTATAACAGAGAAAAAAAATCCTATTTATCATTGAGAATAAATAGGGGAAGATAAGATACATTGAGGTTCTGATAGGAGATATATTAAGCCAATAGGGCAGGGAATTACATAGAAAATTAAGTTTCAGTTCTTAGGGGTGATAAATTACTGTAGATAAGGTATTCCACACTATGCAACATATATTAAATTCATGTTATTGTCAGATAGAATACTGAGGGTCCCTGAAGGAAAGAGCTTGTTAGTATAGGAAGGATTTTGATATGGTTAGCATTTGTTTAGACTTTGTTTGACTATTAGGAGGTTTTTTAAATAGTATTACATTTAACAGGAATATAGGACATCTGTGATGATTTAGGATTATTGTTAGGATTAAGATAGATTGATTAAGGAAATTAAAGGACTTTAGAGATTGCCACTCATAGACATGTTTTTCTAAAATCAATGATTTTAGATAAAGTCAAACAGTTAGAAGCTTAGTGGTATTTGAGAGATATGAGAGAAAAGGGTTACGGTTTAAATCGGTAATATATATATATTTAAGACAATATATAAGTAGCACAGATACTTCTTAAAGTAGATAAGAAACTTGACAGAGAATTGGTACAGGATTGACATGAATGGACGCCAAAGGGAGAATTGGACATGTTGAAAATTAAAGGGGCTCCTACATGATGATGTCAGACATAAGGATAATTTACTAATCTTACCTAAGTCGTTGTAGGCAAGGTTGTTACCTGGGCAGAGCCAGGTAACAAAGGGGGATGGGTAAATTGTGTTCTAGGATAGGATGTGACCTACGGGATAATTAACTGATAAAAAAAGCTAACAAGTAATATTGACATAGTTAAACAAGGAGAAATTAGTATTAACCAAGCATAAGAGATAACTTGATCTGGATAAACAGGAATTGAGAGTAGGATAGGGAGGGATGTCTCAGTGGAGTTCTATGTAGACCAAGTGGTGTCTCTGACTCCTTGGCAGTTCAGGACTAAGAGTAGCTATTATGGAAGACATCTATGCAAGTCTCTGTGTAGTTCATGGAAACATGTTATAGCTCACATCATGTGAGAAGGCTACAAAATCTACATACCCAGCATGGAAGGAGATGGAGTGTAGTGAAAGTAAGGGTTTCAGTTGATAACCTAGTGCATTCCAGGTAGAAAAAGTTAGAGCAGCTGATTGCTCTATAGTCAGCAGAATACAAGCACAGTCCCTGACAAAGCAGATACTGACTGTGGAGTTGTCCAGAGCCAAGAGCCGGTGTGGATAGTTCAGAAATGGAATTATTCATCTAAGGGAACAGCCTGTATGGTAAAGCTATTCATGGAAGCAGGAAAGCCAGATAATAAGTTGTATGGATTTGCACTATTTATATCCACATGTTCCTCTGAAATCTGAGCTTCCTCCTTTCACAGAGGCAACGGGAGACTGTTTATTGTTTGATTCAGTATAGTACTCCTGGGAAATATGTGGGGCAAAATCAGTACTGCAATAGGATAGATAATGTTGCTTCTGATGTGACCAATGAGTGATTTGGCAGGCTGGTTGAGATCTGGGGATTTCAGTAAGATAAGGAAGCCCGGGGCTCACATCTGTTGATTGTGTGGGAGAATGACATGATGGCCGAGTATTACTGGCTAATTGAACAGAGGTATGTGTACTGGTACATTTGAGAATGCCTTTCACACTCATTCAACACCATGATATGGTGTTGACTAAACGGGAGAAAAGAAGTACTCCGACTGGGTCTTTTGATGATAGGGTTTGTATTAATAACATTGTGGTTCCAAGGGTGGCAGATGAGATCAACGCTATAAATTAGATCCTGGCAGGATTAGAGTCAAGTATTTTTTGGTGGTCCACTCTCAATGAGAATGTGGATTGGATCAATTATATTTAATAAAAATCCACAGTGCTTCACCAATTATATTAGAGATGTAATGAATGACTTGACAGAATAGAATAGTCTTGGATGTTTGCTGGCTGAAGAGGGTGGGAGTGTATGGAAGTAATTTGACTCTGGGGATATACAGTTAGGATGGATCAGTGACCAAGGCCTTGTCTGGTTTACACACCCTAGTTCACGAGTTGGTAATAAACTCAGGGGTGGATACTTCTCTGACTAATTGGGTTGACAGTGTGTTTGGAAGATGGAAAAATGTTATGATTACTGTGTTATGGGCTACCTTCACCTGTATGTGACTGTGTTAGTTTTGTGCGGACGTGGTTGATTGCGTGTATGAAAGTTATCATTTCCAGGACTCTGGAGAAATCGATGACACTTCAGATGGTGATATATGGACCAATCCTAAGCTCTGACCAGTGGAATACAAAATACATGGCTTGGACGTAATAGAAGAATCCGGATCCTTTCACTCGTGAGGAGACCATATTTGAGGTTTCGGAAATTTAGATGTTTTCTTGTTTCAATGTATAGACTATTTTTCATGAAGATTAACAGAAAATCCTGATAAGTAGAATTAAGATTCTGATGTAGGATAGAACAGTCATTGAAGTTGATTATGTACATACAGTGCCTTGCGAAAGTATTCGGCCCCCTTGAACTTTGCGACCTTTTGCCACATTTCAGGCTTCAAACATAGAGATATAAAACTGTATTTTTTTGTGAAGAATCAACAACAAGTGGGACACAATCATGAAGTGGAACGACATTTATTGGATATTTCAAACTTTTTTAACAAATCAAAAACTGAAAAATTGGGCGTGCAAAATTATTCAGCCCCTTTACTTTCAGTGCAGCAAACTCTCTCCAGAAGTTCAGTGAGGATCTCTGAATGATCTAATGTTGACCTAAATGACTAATGGGGGCCGAATACTTTCGCAAGACACTGTACATGTATTGGTTGTCTTCTTTTAGTATATCATTGATATTTCCATGTAGTGTTTAATGATGGTATGAGTTGTTAAGTCATTTTGAGGGTGGATTGTTAGGAAATGATGATTAATATGACTGAACAAATCATTTTAAATTGAACTATAACTAAGTAAATTTATACTCTGTTTTATTATATCTGATTAACTATATGGGTTGTGGACTGTGAAAACAGATAAGGTCATTAGCCTATGGTTGACCCTACAGAGACTTAGCTCTGGGTTTTTTAGATAAGGCAGTGAGTGCATTCCTAGGTTCTCTGTTAATTAAAACTGTCAGTTCAGTGGTGATCGATAATGTTGAGGGGTCAAAAGTTATCTGGGAGTGTGTTAGTAAGTTAGAATGAACTTTTCACCTCACTTTGTCCCGGTCGAGAGGAGGGGATTCTGTTAAAGCAATGACATGATGTCATGATCTGTATACAAACTACTGCACGTGATTAATCTTGAAACTCCGGGGGCGCTATTTCATTTTTGGATGAAAAACGTTCCCGTTTTAAACAAGATATTTTGTCACAAAAAGATGCTCGACTATGCATATAATTGATAGCTTTGGAAAGAAAACACTCTGAATTTTCCAGAACTGCAAAGATATTGTCTGTGAGTGCCCCAGAACAGGAGCTACAGGCAAAACCAAGATGAAATGGCAAACAGGAAATGAGCAGGATTTTTGAGGCTCTGTTTTCCATTGTCTCCTTATATGGCTGTGAATGCGACAGGAATGAGCCTGCCCTATCTATCGTTTCCCCAAGGTGTCTGCAGCATTGTGACGTATTTGTAGGCATATCATTGGAAGATTGACCATAAGAGACTACATTTTCCAGGTGTCCGCCAGGTGTCCTCTGTCGAAATTGGTGTGTCATTTTCAGCTGCTGGTATTTTTCCATGGGATTCTGAGACAAAAGCAGGCTTCCACGAACAGCATATCAATGAAGAGATATGTGAAAAAACACCTTGAGGATTGATTCTAAACAACGTTTGCCATGTTTCGGTCGATATTATGGAGTTAATTCGGAAAAAGTTTGACATTTTGGTGACTGAATTTTCGGTTCGTTTCGGTAGCCAAATGTGATGTACAAAACGGAGCGATTTCTCCTACACAAAGATTCTTTCAGGACAAACTGAACATTTGCTATGTAACTGAGTCTCCTCATTGAAAACATCCGAAGTTCTTCAAAGGTAAATTATTTTATTTATTTTGTTATCTGGTTTTTGTGAAAATGTTGCGTGCTAAATGCTACGCAAAATGCTAAGCTAGCTTGCAATACTCTTACACATATGCTTGATTTGCTATGGTTCAAAAGCATATTTTGAAAATCTGAGATGACAGTGTTGTTAAGAAAAGGCTAAGCTTGAGAGCAGGCATATTATTTTCATTTCATTTGCGATTTTCAGAAATCGTTAACGTTGCGTTATGCTAATGAGCCTGAGGCTGTATTCACGATCCCGGATCCGGGATGGGTAGTATCAAGAGTGGGAGCGCGCTCCGAGAATACATTCTATTACCCATTATTGAAAGACTGGTCTGCGTCTATTTTATGCAAACAAGAAATCTTAGAAATTCTAATAAAATAGATTAAGAGCTTTCAATTGATGAATTCAATCTGCTAAATGACTTATATGTAATGTAAATGATAGGACAGTGGCATAATTAAGTTATAGTAACAGCTGCCAAATGTGATTCTAACATGTATTGACTCAAGGGTGTGAACTTATGTAAGGAAGATGTTTCTGTATTTTATTTTCAAAAAATCAAAAAATACTGAAACATGTTTTCACTTTGTCAATGTGGGGTTGTGTGTGTAAATAGGTGATACGTTTTTTAAAATCTGTTTTGAATTCAGGCTGTAACACAAAATGTGAAATAGCTCAAGGGGGATGAATACTTTCTGAAGGCAATGTATGTAGTTTGAGAAAAGAGATATATGTAAAGAGTTGATTTTATGCAATTCGTCATTACTGAAAAGTCACTGATGCTACCTGTCAGTGTGAATCATTTGCCATATTTCCCCCCTTTCATGGATATAACGTTACAATTGTATAGCTAATAGGCTATGTTTTTGTAGGTGAATGAACCTACAGCAGCCAAGGTGATAATGGCTGGGGTCATTTTGCTTGTTTTTACTGTTCTCCAAATAGCATTTAAGTTCCAACTTCAACTTTTTTTAAATGACCTGTGTCCCTTCCGGTCCTCACGAAAACTCAAACCCCTGTTATGACCCTGTGTTCATGCAAACCTTTCTCACACTCATGCGCTCTCAACCTGTTAAACACACCCTCTCTTTCGCTCTCTCCAGGTGTATCTGACTGACACTTCTGGCTCTCCTGTAAAGGGTATTGAAACAGAGAGTGAGTGACAGGAATACCTCACAGACAGCCACAGAATAGCTGTCATCACCATTAACACTGATCCCCAAAAACATGTAGTGAAAACTGCTGTGTCTGATTTACGCCAGGGTGTGAATACTTATGTAAGAGATATTTCTGTTTTTCCTTTTTACAGAGTTTGGAAGGACGCCTGTATCTTTGCAGTAACTGGGTGTATTGATGCACCATCCAAAGTGTAATTAATAACGTCACCATGCTCAAAGGGATATCCAATGTCTGCATTAATTTTCTTTTAACCCATATACCTATAGGAGCCCTTCTTTGCGAGGCATTGGAAAACCTCCCTGGTCTATGTAGTTGAATCGGTGTTTGAAATTCACTGCTCGACTGAGGGACCTTACAGCAAATTGTATGTGTGTGGAACAGAGATGAGGGTAGTCATTACAAAAATCATGTTAAACCCTTATTGCATAAAGAGTCTATGAAACTTAAGCACATTTTTACTCCTAAACGTATTTAGTCTTGTCATAACAAAAGAGGTTGAATAGTTAATGACTCATTATGGGGTAGTGTGTGTAGGCCAGTGACACAAAATCTCAATTTCATCCATTTAAAATTCAGGCCGTAACATCAAAATGTGGAGAATGTCAAGATGTGTCCAATAGTGTCCAGGTCAGTGTCAGTCGTGATGAGGATGCTGCCGTAGAAACTGTACTGTGCTTCTGATCAAATGTTCTGTTAAACATAGGTCTGGCCTTAACTTAGATTTGTAGAATCAAAACAAAGAGATAGGTGGTTGTTTTCTTTGACTTACAGTTGAAGTCAGAAGTTTACATACACTAAGTTGACTGTGCCTTTAAAGAGCTTGGAAAATTCCAGAAAATTGTCATGATTTTAGAAGCTTCTGATGGGCTAATTGACATCATTTGATTCAATTGGAGGTGTACCTTTGAATGTATTTCAAGGCCTACCTTCAAACTCAGTGTGTCTTTGCTTGACATCATGGGAAAATCAAAAAGAAATCAGCCAAGACCTCAAAAAAAATGGTAGACCTCCACAAGTCTGCTTCATCTTTGGGAGCAATTTCCAAATGCCTAAAGGCACCACGTTCATCTGTTCAAACAATAGTAAGCAAGTCCTACCGCAGCCGTCCTACCACTCAGGAAAGAGACGCGCTGTCTCCTAGAGATGAACATACTTCGGTGCGAAAAGTGCAAATCAATCCCCGAACAGCCTCAAAGGACCTTGTGAAGATGCTGGAAGAAACAGGTACAAAAGTATCTTTATCCACAGTAAAACGAGTCCTATATTGACATAACCTGAAAGGCTGCTCAGCAAGGAAGAAGCCACTGCTCCAAAACCGCCATAAAAAAGCCAGACTATGGTTTGCAACCGCACATGGGGACAAAGATCGTACTTTTTGGAGAAATGTCCTCTGGTCTGATGAAACAAAAATAGAACTGTTTGGTCATAATGACCAACGAATGTTTTGGAGGAAAAAGGGGCAGGCTTGCAAGCTGAAGAACACCATCCCAACCGTGAAGCACGGGGGTGGCAGCATCATGTTGTGGTGGTCCTTTTGCTGCAGTAGGGACTGGTGCACTAAACAAAATAGATGGCATCATGAGGCAGGAAAATTAATGTGGATATATTGAAGCAACATCAAGACATCAGTCAGAAAGTTAAAGCATGGTCACAAATGGGTCTTCCAAATGGACAATGACCCCAAGCATAATTCCAGAGTTGTGACAAAATGGCTTAAGGACAACAAAGTCAAGGTATTGGAGTGGCCATCACAAAGCCCAGACTTTAATCCTATAGAACATTTGTGGGCAGAACTGAAAAATTGTGTGCAAGCAAGGAGGCCTACAAACAGGTCTCAGTTACACCAGCTCCGTCAGGAGGAATGGGCCAAAATTCACCCAACTTATTGTGCGAAGCTTGTGGAAGGGTACCTGAAACATTTGACCCAAGTTTAAAAATTGTTTAAGGCAATTCTACCAAATACACTCAATTAGTATGTAAACTTCTGACCCACTGGGAATGTGATGAAAGAAATAAAAGCTGAAATACATAATTCTCTACTATTATGCTGACAGTTAACATTCTTAAAATAAAGTGGTGATCCTAACGGACCTAAGATGGTGAATTGTTACGAGGATTAATTGTCAGGAATTGTGAGAAACTGAGTTTCAATGTATTTGGCTTAGCTGTATGTAAACTTCCGACTTCAACCATACATGTCCCCTTTCCCTGCAGCCACTAAATCAAAGGCTTATCTTTTTTACAATCTTTGCCTTTCAAGTCCAACACACAGAGATATACACACTGCCTTCCACCTTGCTACAGAAAACATTGCTATAGAGGACAATTTGATAAATGAGCTTGGCCACTTGTTGAACAAATACAGTATCTAAGGCATGACACAGCAGCAGAGGCAGAACGAGGGAAATGTCTGCAACCCTGTTTCTTAAAATTAAACAGATTCAACTGTATAATACGTAAGTTTATTAGCAACTTATTACATTTCATATATACTACATTGCAAAACAAAAATTGTTACTAAAATTGACCAATGAAAAATAATCTCTGACCCTGCCCTTTGTAAGAGGCATCTCCAGTTTGTCAGTGAGTAAAAGAGAAAGATCACTTATCCAGCATCAGTACCACAGACAAGTGAAGGAGACAGGGGAGACACAGGGAGTGAATTGCATAGCAGCTGAGACCTTTCCAATCTAAGACAGGAAAATAGAATAATCCTAAAGTGAGACCTCATTTATATACGACTTACTATAAATGAGTAAGGCACTACTCAGTAATAGAACATTCATTCCTAACCTAAAATAAAAGTTTGACTTAAATTAGACTTAATTAAATAAACATTAGACTTAATTAAAAACCTGAATGTTTCAATATAAATTAATATTCCCCCGGACAGACCTACAAATGAAGCAATGCAATAAGCAATGTTTTCTTTGGAATAAAATCGTGAACAAAACCCCATACCCCACAGTGCCTTCGGAAAGTATTCAGACCCCTTGACTTTTTCCAAATTGTTACGTTACAGCCTTATTCTAAAATTGATTCAATAAAACAAATTCCTCAGAAATCTACACAGAATACCCCATAATGACAAAGTGAAAACAGGTTTATACATTTTTGCTAATTTCTTAAAAACAAAAATCAAATACCTTGTTTACATAAGTATTCAGACCCTTTGCTATGAGAATCGAAATTAAGCTCAGGTGAATGGTGTTTCCATTGATCATACTTGACATGTTTCTACAACTTGGAGAACACCGGTGTTAAATTCAATTGATTTGACAGAATTTGGAAAGGCACACACCTGCCTATATAAAGGTCCCACCATAGACGGTGCATGTCAGAGCAAAAACCAAGCCACGAGGTCGAAGGAATTGTCCGTAGAGCTCCGAGACAGGATTGTGTTGAGGCACAGATCTGGTGAAGGATACCAAAAATATTCTGCAGCATTGAAGGTCCCCAAGAAATCAAATTGTATTGTTCACATACACATATTTAGCAGATGTTATGGCAGGTGTAGCGAAAGTGCTTTCTAAACAGTTGCCTCCATCTTTCTTAAATGGAACCACCAAGACTCTTCCTACAGCTGGCTGCCCTGCCAAATGGAGCAATCGGGGGAGAAGGACCTTGGTCAGGGAGGTGACCAAGAACCCGATGGTCACTCCGACAGTGCTCTAGAGTTCCTCTGTGGAGATAGGAGAACCTTCCAGAAGGACAACCATCTCTGCAGCACTCCACCAAATCAGGCTTTTATGGAAGAGTGGCCAGATGGAAGCCACCACTCAGTAAAAGGCACATGACAGCCCGCTTGTATTTTGCCTAAAGGCACCTAAAGACTCTCAGACTATGAGAAACAAGATTCTCTGGTCTGATGAAACCAAGATTGAACATTTTGGCCTGAATGCCAAGCATCACGTCTGGAAGACACCTGGCACCATACCTACGGTGAAGCATGGTGGTGGCAGCATCATGCTGTGGGAATGTTTTTCAGCAGCGGGACTGGGAGACTAGTCAGGATCAAGGCAAAGATGTATGGCGCAAAGTACAGAGAGATCCTTAATGAAACACTGTTCCAGAACACTCAGAACCTCAGACTGGGGCAAAGGTTCACCTTCCAACAGGACAATGACCCTAAGCACACAGCCAAGACAACGCAGGATTGGCTTCGGGACAAGTCTTTGAATGTCCTTGAGTGGCCCCGCCAGAGCTCGGACTTGAACTCGATCGAACGTCTCTGGAGAGACCTAAAATAGCTGTGCAGCCATGCTCCCCATCCAACCTGACAGAGCTTGAGAGGATCTGCAACTCCCCAAATACAGGTGTGCCAAGCTTGTAGCGTCACACCCAAGAAGACTCAAGGCTGTAATTGCTGCTGAAGGTGCTTCAACAAAGCACTGAGTAAAGGGTCTGAATACTTGCAATGTTTAATATTTTTAATAAATTAGCTAAATGTTCTAAAAACCTTTTTTTGCTTTGTCATTGTGGGGTATTGTGTGTAGATTAAGGGGAAAAAACAAATCAATTTTAGAATAAGGCTGTAATGTAACAAAATGTGGAAAAAGTAAAGTGGTCTGAATACTTTCTGAAGGCACTGTATGCTTAAACAAATCAAAATACATTTAAACACTTTTTTGGTTACTACATGATCCCATGTGTGTTATTTCATAGTTTTGTGGTATTCACCATTATTCTACAATAAAAAATAAATAAAAACCCTTGAATGAGTAGGTGTGTCCAAACCTTTGACTGGTACTGTATGTATAGTACCATAGGTATGTACAAAGATTGTGTGTGTGTGTGTGTGTTTGTGTATCAATCAAAAATCGAAACCATCAAAATATTTCCCTGAACTTTAAATATTACATTTAGCTTTTTACATTAGTCTGTATTAGAAAATATAGACACAACAATCCCTTCCATAATGTGTATGAGAATGTATTTGTAATATTTAAAAAACAAACATATTTCCATAATTTTCTTCTGTGAACTGTTTCCTGCCCCCATGAACAAACTGATTTAACTTTCAACCCTTACTTTTCATAAAGTCCTGTAGATAATATTGTCGAGACAGACAATGCGCACAACTACAATACAACTCTTTGGGGCAAGACAAGGGAAAATGTGGTCATGAGCTTGTCATACAATATACTATTTTGCTAGATATTACAGAGGTAAGTTTTAGTAACAGTTCTTAACCCAAGCCAGCGATGACTGGAGATATCATCTGGTTCTATTTTTGCAGTCTAAAAAAATGTTTCAGGCATGGGTGCTTGTGCTATGAAAGAGAGACTGGGGAATCAGAGCCTCAACGTTGTTACTAGTAGTGTTAATGCTGACAGGATGCGTCGTTGTAGAGATGGGTTGGAAATACAGTTTAGGATTTTTCTGGTCTTATGGCTGTTATCTGAAGTATTGCTGTTATCAACATTGCTTTTGTTGATAGAGGTTTAATAGTTGTCAATATCGTCATCAAAGATCTGTTTTTTTGCTGTAATTGGTATTATCTGTGTTTTGGGTGTTGGTCTCATTGGTGTTGCCTGGATCTGAGGACTGCAGCTCAACCCGTATGCCATTGAGCTCCACCAGTCCATCATGCAGCTGGGTCGCCACCTCCCTGATCTTGGCTGCAAACTCTGACTTGGCTCCCTTCTTCAGCTCCTTGGAGTCCTTAGCCACAAAGTAGATGTCCATGCCCACAAAGAGGCCGGTGAGCACTCCGGTGGCCATGCTGGCAATCTGGACAGCTCTGGCAGCGGTGCTGCCCGCCACGTTGGCTATCTGCACCACACGCATCATCTCATTGGCGTTGATGAGGATGGCCTTCCCGGCCATGGCACCGTCCTCATAGATGTTGTTGAGGCCCGGGAAGTCGCGGTTGTACGCATGCTTCTTCATCTTCAGCAGGTCGAACCTGCGCAGACTCTCAATCCCCTGCTTGATGAACAGCATGCACTTGTTGATGTCGGTTATCTTCTCCTGGTAGTCCGTCACGATGGCCTCCACCTTCTTGCGGTCCATGGAGTTGTTGACCGTGTTGGAGATTCCGGCTCCAGCCGTGGTGAGGCCGCCCGCCGTGGCCACGCCCAGCCCCACCGCCGTGACAATCAGAGAGGTTCCGAAGGTGACGGGGGCCAGGGCGAGGCCTACAATGGTACATACGCCTCCTACCGCGCTGGTGGAACCACCAGTGATTTGGGCGATCTTAGTCTTCTTGTTGAAACAGTCGAGGGCGTCTGCAATGCTGTTAAGGTCAATGACGTGCTGCCACAGGCTCTCTGCACGCTCTGAGAACAGCTTGTTGAACACACGGATACCTTTCTGCACCTTCTCAGCTGTCACTGCAAATACCCTGGAAAACAAGTTCAGATGAATTAGTATTATCCATGCTTACTTACTATAGTATGGTTTACCCATTTACCAGCTTTATAACATGGCTGTTCTATACAGGTGCACGAACATACATTTACATTACATTTAAGTCATTTGGCAGACGCTCTTATCCAGAGCGACTTACAAATTGAGTAACACCCAACATAAGGAATCACTTACTTGGCCTCCTCTTTCTCAGTCATGTCATGCTCTTGAGGCATGTCTTCCCACTCTACAGCAAAAGAGAAAGGGCTTCATTTGGATCAAGTTTAAGGAATACCCCTACGCCAGTACTGTGTGTATGTGTGCATGTTTCGGACTCACGCTCCACTGTGCTCCACCACTCCATCAGGCCATCCATATTCTGCTGAGACACACATTTTCCTAAATCAGCTTCAGAAAGTCGTACTTTTCAATCAAAAATCTATTTAAAATCAAATGCACAACTCCATGGCAGTTAGAGGAAACCAAGAGTGAAAAGTAGATCTGTGGGTATTTAAGAGCACAGATTGATATTATTAACATTGTTTACAGAAACCAACCTGCTGCTCTGGCTCCGCTGGATTAATACGGAATACCTCCAATTGGTCGAATAATGATTTATTTCCACCTTTGTTCTGAGAGGGCAGGGGTGATAAATGACATGCTGTTATGTATACATTCTACACACTAAAGAAAAGTAGAACATTTCTTGGCAAACCAATGTTTTTGCTGCCAGTGTAGCAACCAAGATATAGAGACAATTAATCAGAGATCAGATTCACAGGCCAGAACTGAGAAAATACATGGTCAGTTTCAGATTTCAAGTTGCGATTTTGGATTTCAGTTCCTTTCTCTGCTGTTTTGCAGAAGTGGAGCATCTAAAATCTTCCAGGGTTCAAAGAAAGAGGAAGCAGGGGAACAAGTTTAGGCAAATATCAATCTAATCAATTCACAATGCAAAGTAAGGGGTGAGGTGGTGTGGCTGGGTGTTTGGTAGGTAGAGATAAAAATAACAGAAGATTTTTTAAAAATTAAAAAAATCTTAGTTGGGAGTCAAAGAATACCGTGTGGGAAAATCCTTCCAGTGACCAAGAAAAAAAAGAGCTAGTCATCTAATAGACCTCATGTGACAGCCATTTTGCAATCCTGGGCCACTTTACAGTCTGTTAGCTGTGGCAGTCAAGCAATCGCATACACAAACAAAACCTCAGGAGTGATGGTTGTACAGTAGATATCCATTAAAACAGCACGGGTATCTGGCAGAACAGTGTTAGTAGGAGTGTCAGGGTGCAGAGCTACCTCTGTTGAGTCACTGACTGAAACTCCCTGCTGGGGTTCACGCTTCTTGGTTTTACCCTGAAACAGACAATAATCAAATATAACAACTTTTACACTAGAGGACTATAACAGTTATCCCACAACAGAACCATAATATGCATATTGTAAACAATAGTTAACACCTGGAGGAAGGGAACTACAATGTACACAATGGGAGATAAACAGATGTGTGTGCATGAAAATAGGAGGTTTGATCGTTACCTTGCCTCCAGCACCGCGTGGCATGAAAGGATTGTGTCTCGTGGGTTCTCGCATCTTGGCCTAAGAACAATAGAATGCAAATCAATACATTAACGCAAAGGGCAAGTAAAGGGAAGTGTTAATTTGGTTCACCTAGTGGTTAGAGCGTTGGACTAGTAACCGAAAGTTTGCAAGTTCAAATCCCTGAGCTGACAAGGTACAAATCTGTTGTTCTGCCCCTGAACAAGGCAGTTAAACCCACTGTTCCTAGGCCATCATTGAAAATAAGAATGTTCTTAACTGACTTGCCTAGTTAAATAAAAGGTCAAATAAAATAAAAAACATTTAAAAAAAACTCAGTGTCTGTTAGAAACATAGTGAGAAAATCTGGAAAACACCAGCATTTAATCATGGAACAATCTTAACTGATTTGAAGTGAAACCCTGATATTTGCATGAACATAGCAAGGATAGAGTACTGTGCCCGTATTCCTAAAGAGTATCAGAGTATGAGTGCTTATCTAGGATCAGGACCCCACCTGTCAATATAATCATTACGGTCTAAAAGCCCAAACTAATCCTAGATCAGCGCTCCTACTCCGAGAAGCTTTGTGGATACAGGTCGAGGTCTAGGGGGATGTAGAATATAAGATGAAAACAAACTTACTGATGTGCTATCTGTAAGTTTAACCATGGCCTCTTCTTCATCCTTGTCCTCTCCCTCCTCTTTTACCACCGGGAAGAGAGATTCACCCTCTTTAAGGCATTCATCATCACATTGGTCCTAGAAAATAAATTACAGATAAGGAGTGTGCATGTGTGTGTGTGTGTGTGTGTGTGTGTGTGTGTGTGTGTGAGCGTATGTGCATGCACTTACCAGATTGTCTTTTTTTGTACTTTGCTGACCACGTCTGGCTGGTCTGTTTATCTCCTGGAAACATAAGACAAAATCCTCCTATATGAGCCACCATGACACAGGATAACTGATAGATACAGATAATTTAGATATGATTATAAATCCTGACCAGTCAATCATCCAAGCCTACCTCTTCTGTGGGTCTAGGAGGAACCACTGGCGTTTCAGCAGTTTTCCCTTTCCTCTCACTCTGTATCATATTACGGTTTGCCTGAAATAGTCAGAAGGACGAATATAGTCACCATCTGAATTGTGCATTAATTAAACAGAGATGCCGGTACACTACATATACAGAGGGGTCAGAAATGATTGACATCCTTGATAAAGATGTGCAGTAATAACTGTATAAAATAAACAATTCAAATACTGAGCTATATTGTATGCTCCATTATATTTTATACTAAAACAATTGCTCAGACAAAGACTTTGTTAACAAGTAATACTTGTTTTTTCTCAAAAAGGGTAGGGGTCAAAATTGACACCCCTAAATAATCTTAGAATTGAAGTGTCAAAAGTTTAGCATTTGGTCCTAGAATGCAATGACAACATCAAGCTTGGATGCATTTGCAGTTTATTTTAGTTGGGTTTCAGATTTAGTGCCCAATATAAATTAATGGTATATATTGTAGTGTGTGTCATTGGAGTCATTTTTTATTGTAAATAAAAATATAATATGTTTCTAAATACATTAATGTGAATTAGGGATGACCCCAATTAGTCAACGGGTCGATTGTTTGGTCGATAGGTTGTTGGTCGACCAAGATTCTTTTGTCAAGCAGTAGCGCATATATACACACACAAACATATACACTGCTCAAAAAAATAAAAGGAACACTAAAATAACACATCCTAGATCTGAATGAATTAAATATTCTTATTTTCTTTACATAGTTGAATGTGCTGACAACAAAATTACACAAATTATCAATGGAAATCAAATTTATCAACCCATGGAGGTCTGGATTTGGAGTCACACTCAAAATTAAAGTGGCAAACCACACTACAGGCTGATCCAACTTTGATGTAATGTCCTTAAAACAAGTCCAAATGAGGCTCAGTAGTGTGTGTGGCCTCCACGTGCCTGTATGACCTCCCTACAACGCCTGGGCATGCTCCTGATGAGGTGGCGGATGGTCTCCTGAGGGATCTCCTCCCAGACCTGGACTAAAGCATCTGCCAACTCCTGGACAGTCTGTGGTGCAACGTGGCGTTGGTGGATGGAGCGAGACATGATGTCCCAGATGTGCTCAATTGGATTCAGGTCTGGGGAACGGGCGGGCCAGTCCATAGCGTCAATGCCTTCCTCTTGCAGGAACTACTGACACACTCCAGCCACATGAGGTCTAGCATTGTCTTGCATTAGGAGGAACCCAGGGCCAACCGCACCAGCATATGGTCTCACAAGGGGTCTGAGGATTTCATCTCGGTACCTAATGGCAGTCAGGCTACCTCTGGCGAGCACATGGAGGGCTGTGCGGGCCCCCAAAGAAATGACACCCCACACCATGACTGACCAACCGCCAAACCGGTCATGCTGGAGGGTGTTGCAGGCAGCAGAACATTCTAAACGGCGTCTCCAGACTCTGTCACATCTGTCACATGTGCTCATTGTGAACCTGCTTTCATCTGTGAAGAGCACAGGGCGCCAGTGGCGAATTTGCCAATCTTGGTGTTCTCTGGCAAATGCCAAACGTCCTGCACGGTGTTGGTCTGTAAGCACAACCCCCACCTGTGGACGTCGGGCCCTCATACCACCCTCATGGAGTCTGTTTCTGACCGTTTGAGCAGACACATGCACATTTGTGGCCTGCTGGAGGTCATTTTGCAGTGCTCTGGCAGTGCTCCTCCTGCTCCTCCTTGCACAAAGGCGGAGGTAGCGGTCCTGCTGCTGGGTTGTTGCACTCCTACGGCCTCCTCCACGTCTCCTGATGTACTGGCCTGTCTCCTGGTAGCGCCTTCATATTCTGGACACTACACTGACAGACACAGCGAACCTTGCCACAGCTCGCATTGATGTGCCATCCTGGATGAACTGCACTACCTGAGCCACTTGTGTGGGTTGTAGACTCCGTCTCATGAAACCACTAGAGTGAAAGCACCACCAGCATTCAAAAGTGACCAAAACATCAGCCAGGAAGAATAGCAACTGAGAAGTGGTCTGTGGTCACCACCTGTAGAACCACTCCTTTATTGGGGGTGTCTTGCTAATTGCCTATAATTTCCACCTGTTGTCTATTACATTTGCACAACAGCATGTGAAATGTATTGTTCACAGAAGTGTGATTGACTTGGAGTTACATTGTATTGTTTAAGTTTTCCCTTTATTTTTTTGAGCAGTGTATATACATACACATACGTACAGTGGGGCAAAAAAGTATTTAGTCAGCCACCAATTGTGCAAGTTCTCCCACTTAAAAAGATGAGAGGCCTGTAATTTTCATCATAGGTACACTTCAACTATGAGAGACAAAATGAGAGAGAAAATCCAGAAAAATCACATTGTAGGATTTTTAATGAATTTATTTGCAAATTATGGTGGAAAATAAGTATTTGGTCAATAACAAAAGTTTATATCAATACTTTGTTATATACCCTTTGTTGGCAATGACAGAGGTCAAACTCTAAGTCTTCACAAGGTTTTTACACACTGTTGCTGGTATTTTGGGTCATTCCTCCAAGCAGATCTCCTCTAGAGCAGTGATGTTTTGGGGCTGTTGCTGGGCAACACAGACTTTCAACTCCCTCCAAAGATTTTCTATGGGGTTGAGATCTGGAGACAGGCTAGGCCACTCCAGGACCTTGAAATGCTTCTTACGAAGCCACTCCTTCATTGCCCGGGCGGTGTGTATGGGATCATTGTCATGCTGAAAGACCCAGCCACGTTTCATCTCCAATGCCCTTGCTGATGGAAGGAGGTTTTCACTCAAAATCTCACGATACATGGCCCCATTCATTCTTTCCTTTACACGGATCAGTCGTCCCTGTCCCTTTGCAGAAAAACAGCCCCAAAGCATGATGTTTCCACCCCCATGCTTCACAGTAGGTATGGTGTTCTTTGGATGCAACTCAGCATTCTTTGTCCTCCAAACGACGAGTTGAGTTTTTACCAAAAAGTTATATTTTGGTTTCATCTGACCATATGACATTCTCCCAATCTTCTTCTGGATCATCCAAATGCTCTCTAGCAAACTTCAAACGGGCCTGGACATGTACTGGCTTAAGCAAGGGACACGTCTGGCACTGCAGGATTTGAGTCCCTGGCGGCGTAGTGTGTTACTGATGGTAGGCTTTGTTACTTTGGTCCCAGCTCTCTGCAGGTCGTTCACTAGATCCCCCCCATGTGGTTCTGGGATTTTTGCTCACCGTTCTTGTGATCATTTTGACCCCACGGGGTGAGATCTTGCGTGGAGCCCCAGATCGAGGGAGAGTATCAGTGGTCTTGTATGTCTTCCATTTCCTAATATTTGCTCCCACAGTTGACTTCTTCAAACCAAGCTGCTTACCTATTGCAGATTCAGTCTTCCCAGCCTGGTGCAGGTCTACAATTTTGTTTCTGGTGTCCTTTGACAGCTCTTTGGTCTTGGCCATAGTGGAGTTTGGAGTGTGACTGAGGTTGTGGACAGGTGTCTTTTATACTGATAACAAGTTCAAACAGGTGCCATTAATACAGGTAACGAGTGGAGGACAGAGGAGCCTCTTATTAAAGGAGAATTTACAGGTCTGTGAGAAACAGAAATCTTGCTTGTTTGTAGGTGACCAAATCCTTATTTTCCACCATAATTTGCAAATAAATTCATTAAAAATCCTACAATGTGATTTTTCTGGATTTTCTCTCTCATTTTGTCTCTCATAGTTGAAGTGTACCTATGATTAAAATTACAGGCCTCTCTCATCGTTTTAAGTGGGAGACCTTGCACAATTGGTGGCTGACTAAATACTTTTTATGCCCCACTGTATGTACATATACACACACCAAAAAGAAGAAAGAAAAGAAATGTCCCTTTTTCAGGACAATGTCATTCAAAGATACTTCGTAAAAATCCAAATAACTTCACAGATCTTCATTGTAAAGGGTTTAAGCCCTGTTTCCTATGCTTGAACCATAAACATGAACATGCACCAATGGAACAGTCATTAAGACACTAACAGTTTACAGACAGTAGGCAATTAAAGTCACAGTTATGAAAATTTATGACACTAAAAGAGGCTCATCCTAAGATGACCCTCTAGCATGACAATGCCACCAGCCATACTGCTCGTTCTGTGTATGATTTCCTGCAAGATAGGAATATCAGTGTTCTGCCATGGCCAGCGAAAAGCCCGGATCTCAATCCCATTGTGGCGAAACATCTCGCGGCAAGAACTGGCAAATCTGGTGTAGTCCATGAGGAGGAGATGCACTGCAGTACTTCATGCAGCTGGTGGCCACACCAGATACTGACTGTTAATTTGATTTTGACCACCCCTTTGCTCAGGGACACATTATTCCATTTCTGTTAGTTACATGTCTGTGGAACTTGTTCAGTTTGTGTCTCAGTTGTTGAATCTTATGTTCATACAAATATTTATACATGTTAAGTTTGCTGAAAATAAAACAGTTGACGGTGAGAGGAGGTTTCTTTTTTTGCTGACACACACACACACACACAGTTGGAGTCATTAAAACTCATTTTTCAACCACTCCAAACATCTCTTGTTGACAAACAATAGATTTGGCAAGTCAGTTAGGATATCTACTTTGTGCATGACAAGTCATTTTTCCAAACATTGTTTACAGACAGATTATTTCACTGTATCAATTCCAGTGGGTCAGAAGTTTACATACACCAAGTTGACTGTGCCTTTAAACAGCTTGGGCAATTCCAGAAAATGAGGTCATGGCTTTAGAAGCTTCTGATAGGCTAATTGACATCATTTGAGTCAATTGGAGGTGTACCTGTGGATGTATTTCAATGCCTACCTTCAAACTCAGTGCCTCTTTGCTTGACATCATGGGAAAATCTAAAGAAATCAGCCAAGACCTCAGAAATAATTGTAGACCTCCACAAGTCTGGTTCATCCTTGGGAGCAATTTCCCAACACCAGAAGGTACCACGTTCATCTGTACAAAAAATAGTACGCAAGTATAAACACCATGGGAACACACAGCTGTCATACCACTCAGGAAGGAGACGCGTTCTATCTCCTAGATATGAATGTAATTTGGCGCGAAAAGTGCAAATCAATCCCAGAACAGCAAAGGACCTTGTGAAGATGCTGAAAGTAACAGGTACAGATGTATCTATATCCACAGTAAGACGAGTCCTATATCGACATAACCTGAAAGGCCACTCAGCAAGGAAGAAGCCACTGCTCCAAAACCACCATTAAAAAGACAGACTACGGTTTGCAACTGCACATGGGAACAAAGATCGTACTTTTTGGAGAAATGTCCTCTGGTCTGATGAAACAAAAATAGAACTGTTTGGTCATAATGACCATCGTTATGTTTGGAGGAAAAAGGGGGAGGCTTGCAAGCCAAAGAATATCATCCCAACCGTGAAGCACGGGGGTGGCAGCATCATGTTGTGGGGGTCCTTTTGCTGCAGTAGGGACTGGTGCACTTCACAAAATAGATGGCATCACGAGGAAAGAAAATGATGTTGATATATTGAAGCAACATCTCAAGACAGTCAGGAAGTTAAAGCTTGGTCGCAAATGGGTCTTCCAAATGGACAACGACCCCAAGCATACTTCCAAAGTTGTGGCAAAACGGCTTAAGGACAACAGAGTCAAGGTATTGAGTGGCCATCACAAAGCCCTGACTTCAATCCTATAGAACATTTGTGCGCAGAACTGAAAAAGCATGTGCGAGCAAGGAGGCTTACAAACTTGACTCAGTTACACCAGCTCTGTCAGGAGGAACTTATTGTGGGAAGCTTGTGGAAGCCTACACCGGAACATTTGACCCAAGTTAAACAATTGAAAGGCAATGCTATGAAATACTAATTGAGTGTATGTAAACTTCTGACCCACTGGGAATGTGGTGAAAGAAATAAAAGCTGAAATAAGTCATTCTCTCTACTATTATTCTGACATTTCACATTCTTAAAATAAAGTGATCCTAACTGACCTAGGAGTGTGCAAAGCTGTCATCAATGCAAAGGGTGACTACTTTGAAGAATCTCAAATATAAAATATGTAGATTTGTTTAACACTTTTGTTTACTACATGATTCCATATGTATTATTTCATAGTTTTGATGTCTTCACTATTATTCTACAATATAGAAAATAGTAAAAACAATGAAAAACCATTGACTGGTACTGTACGTATTCAGACACTTTGCCTATGAGACTCGAACTTGAGCTCAGGTGCATCCTGTTTCCATTGATCATGCTTGGGATGTTTCTACAACTTGGTGTCCACCTGTGGTAAATTCAATTGATTGGACATCATTTGGAAAGGCACAACCTGTCTAAATAAAAGGTCCCACCATTGACAGTTCATGTCAGAGCAAAAACCAAGCCATGAGGTCGAAGGAATTGTCTGTAGAGCTCAGAGAGAGGATTTTGTCGAGGCACAGATCTGGGGAAGGGTATCAAAAAATGTCTACAGCACTGACGGTCACCAAAAACACAGTTTCCGCCATCTTTCTTAAATGGAAGAAGTTTGGAACCACAGAGACTCTATCTAGAGTTGGCTACCTGGTCAAACTGAGCAATCAGGGGAGAAGAGCCTTGGTCAGGGAGGTGACCAAGAACTCAATGGTCACTGACAGAGTTCGAGTTCTTCTGTGGAGACGGGAGGTCCTTCCAGAAGGACAACCATCCCTGCAGCACTCCACCATTCAGGCCTTTATGGTAGTGGCCAGACAGAAGCCACTCCTCAGTAAAATGCACATGACAATCCGCTTAGAGTTTGACTACCCTTAGAAGTAGGCCTGTAGGCTACCTGGCCTGCTCGCAAATGTAGGAATAGGAATGTGCCCATTTGGGGATCTGATAGTATTTCTGATTGGCTGTAGAGCTTCTCAAAGTAATGTTTTCTTCACCTAAATAGCAAGAAAACAAAGTATGTTTTTACATCCATTGAGAATGACAATAGTTCAATGTATTTTTAAAAATCTTTCCAGCTCTCTCCCTTTCGATAACCACTCAGCGTGAAAGGAAAAATGTCATGCTCCGATCCAGTGGAAACGTCATCAAACAGACCTATCTGATAACTTATCAGTGCTTGACTTAGACAAATAGGTTCCGGTTCTCATTTTTGGTGCTGGTACTGTTTAAGTACAGGAGCTCCACAATACTTTAGAGATAATATTCTATAAGAGGAACAGAAGCTCAAGCAGTTAGCATTTGAGGTGTCGGTACTCAGCTCTAGTGAGCTGCTGCCCAAGTCAAGCACTGCTTCATATCCCTTGTGTAAATAGCCTACAGCTGTGTCTGTCCTGAGCTCACTGGCACAGAAACTGAGCGCCCAGAATATTTTATTCAATGTTGCAAGTTCGTTAGGCAAGCATTGGGCCAGACCAAAGTTAATACAATGTTTCAAGTTGGTTGCAGACAGGCCCATGCATAGCCAATGTGATGTCTAGGTTGTTGTTGTTTTTTTAAATCAGAATATTTTCTACTTGCAGGCTGCAATGTTTTTATTTGTTGTCTTTATGTAGGCATGTTTTTTTTTTACATAGTTGGCAATGGCAATAGGAGTCACTTTAGGTTTTTATAATATTTATTCAAATTTGGATAGAATTTTGATTTAATCACATGACAATTTTTTTATTTTTTTATTTTACCTTTATTTAACCAGGCAAGTCAGTTAAGAACAAATTCTTATTTTCAATGACGGCCTGGGAACAGTGGGTTAACTGCCTGTTCAAGGGCAGAACGACAGATTTGTACCTTGTCAGCTCGGGGGTTTGAACTCGCAACCTTCTGGTTACTAGTCCAACGCTCTAACCACTAGGCTACCTTACCCTGAAGACGTTATTATAAAACAAAAAACTGTTCCACAAAAATGTGCTTATGAATACCACAACTGGCACACAGATAGGTATAAATAGTAAGATAAATTGGCATGCCACATGAGAAAGGTTGCCGACTCCTCATTTAGCCTATTACCGGCAACTTCAGGAGAGTAATGGCAGAATCTGCAAAAGCCAGCAGGAGAGGGATGAGAATGGTTAGGGTCAAATGTATGTTTTACTTCAGCTTATCTAGCTAGATCTCTGGCTCCCGAGTCATTTGTGTTTTATTTAATTAAAAAAGCATTAGACAAGCTCAATGCATATAGATGATTTTATTAAAACACAGAGTGTCTATATAGGGGAAAAAACTCATAAAAATAAAAAAAATTGGCGAATCGAACAGATGACTTTCAGGCGACTAAGTATTTATTTTTTGGTCCGGGACAGCCCTAATGTGGATGCTTCAATGATTATGGATAATCCTGAATGAATCGTAAATAATTATTAGTGAATAGCTATAAGAGGATCAAAGATCATACCCCCAATACATGCTAACCTCCCCATGTTAATGGTGAGAGGTTAGCAAGTCTTGGAAGTATGATCTTTGACCCTCAAATTAAATTCAGACCCCACTATAGATATCACACATCCAAAAATGTACATGACTGGTGTAAACCATACCTGATTGTCGTTCGTCTCACTCTTCTTCAGTCTGTCATGTAAGGCTGTATCCTTCAGCTCCTGTGGAGAGGTGACAGACAACCTCAGTAGAGATATATAAAACATTTGACATACGGTAAGGAGGAGCAGTTTGCCTACCTCTTCAGTGGGTCTGGGAGGAACTGCCGGCTGTGTTTCAGTTCTCTCCTTCCCCTCTCTCCGGATCAGATTGCTTTTGACCTGACAAGGACACTCACAGTCAATCACTGTTCTGTTCCTGTGACTTTGTGGGAGTTAGAGAAGCAAAGGCTGGTGGGAACTTTAGGAAAAGGTGGATTCAAGAAAGAGAGGGAACTTTCAAAAGAGAGAAGCAACTTTGATTGTGTGTATGGTCTTGATCTTCTATCCTTCCCACAAGGATAGTAAAACAAAGAACATTTCCAATGTCCCCACAATCAAAGGCTATTTTCAGTTATGTTTAGAATTATGGTTAGTGGTTAGGTTTAGGGTAAATAAGATTTGGAATGGAAATCAATTTTAGGTCTCCGCTAGGATAGTAGAACAAGTGTGTGTGGTATAAATGCAACAAACTCACAATTTTTTGTTTTTCCTCTTCCTGCCTCTCCTTGTCCCCGAGTAACTTTGCATCTTCATTGTCCTTCTGAACAAGGAAAGACATTGTTATTTTAAAGGGATCATCCTTCTCACCATATTGATTAACATCTCTGCAGCATCACCACTTGCACTGAACTCAAAACCACCAACACAAACCGCCACTATCACGACTTTGAAAACATCACGCCATCATAATTCTAACAAACATTTCACAAAAATCATCATTAATACAAGCACCACCACCAACAGTTAAATTCATTGTAATATTTACTGTAGTTAAAGAGCAGAATGGATTCATTTTTGATATGGCTCCATTGGTAATTCTGACAGAAATTACATGCAATACGACTTGAATTACATAATGAAACAGGAACAATAACAGATGTACAGGGCCGTGCATAGGAATGTCTGTGGCTGGGAAGCTTTTCAGTGGTGGCAGGTGGCTCTTCAACATCTGATCCTGGTTCCTTATATACAGTGCCTTCAGAAAGTATTCATAACCCTTGACGACTTACTCCACATTTTGTTGTGTTACAGCCTGAATTCAAAATGGATTAAAATAAATATTTTTTTATATACACACACACAAAAACGCATCATGACAAAGTGAAAACATGTTTTTAGAAATGTTAGCTAATTTATTGAAAATGAAAAAGAAATATAATTTACATAAGTATTCATACCCCTGAGTAAATACATGTTAGAGTCACCTTTGGCAGTGATTACAGCTGTGAATCTTTCTGGGTAAGTCTCTAAGAGCCTTGCACACCTGGATTGTACAATATTTGCCCGTTATTCTTTTCAAAGTTCTTCAAGTTCTGTTAAATTGATTGATTATTGCTAGACAATCATTAAAGTTGTGCCATAGTTTTTCAAGCAGATTGATTTCAAAACTAACTCTGCCACTCAAACATTCACTGTCTTCTTGGTAAGCAACTCCACTGTAGATTTGGCCTTGTGTTTTAGGTTATTATCCTGCTGAAAAGTAAATGCATCTCCCAGTGTCTGGTGGAAAGCAGACAACCAGGTTTCCTCTAGGATTTTGCCTGTGCTTAGCTCCATTCCATTTATTTGTTTATCCTGAAAAACTCCCCTGCCCTTAACGATTACAAGCATACCAGTAACATGATGCAGCCACCATTATGCTTGAAAATATGGAGAGCGGTACTCAGTAATGTATTGTATTTAATTTGCCCCAAACATAAGACTTCGTATTCAGGACAAAAAGTTAGTTGACACATTTTTGTGACAACCAGATGCATATCTGTATCCCCAGTCATGTGAAATCTATGGATTAGGGCCTAATTTATTTAAATGGACTAATTTCCTTATATAAACTGTAACTCAGTAAAATCATAGAAATTGTTGCATGTTGCATTTATATTTTGTTCAGTATGTTTGTTCTCGGGCTGTAGATGTTGCCACCATATTCAACTCAAACTATCAGTCTCAAGCATCGTTATAAATGTAATTACTCTATCTTCATAGTTCAAACTGTCATATGATAGTGAAAGAAAATAAGCACAACCTATGGAAAAACCACATGAATTTCATGCGAAATCATGTGATTTTCTACAAGTGAAATCTATTTTTTTCTGGAGGGATCTTATTAGTGTAATCTCATTGGCTAGTACAACAGCTATGATGTCTTACTTTGGCAGTTGATTTAAAAGGATTCAGCTTGTTCATGGCTCCAACCAGTTTGTTCTGACAGATAAAGACATAAAAAAGAAATTAAAAGCTGCTTATTATTTGCTGGGGGTGTTATATGAAGCGATCCAAATGCAACCTAGCTGCATGCAAAACAAATTGGAGGCAAGTTGCATTGTGTAACAACAGCCTCACCTTTGAGGTCTTGTCTGAGAGACTGTCACTGCTGGCTGACAGATCACTGTGTAGATAGGTTATCCTGAAACAAAGAAAGGGACACATGTTTTACAGTTAAGTACATTCTGAGTTGAGATTCCATATTGATGAATAAAGAGTACAGCAACAAATTAGACCAAAATGCTTACCTATTTGGTTTTAGAGTGATTTTCAGAAGAGGTGAGATTCTCCTTAGATCCTGATGTGTTTTCAGCCTTCTACTTTTCCTGCAATTAAAGATGCCATCAATATCATTAAAAAAAGTATAAATATTGATAGCACTATCACCTGCACAGGTCCTGAGCATTCTGCTGGTGTAGAGGATCCCAGTGAATTTTCCTTGTTTTTCCTGGTAAATAGTGTGTGTGTGTGTGTGTGTGTGTGTGTGTGTGTGTGTGTGTGTGAGAAATATACATTGTGTCACATAACAGCACTGCCCTCTTTCTACACTAGGCTGCTCATTGTGGATTAATTCAGAGGATTTAGAAAAATACACAGAAGTATTGGTCAATGGTTATGGTTCTTGTATTAAAGAAAACCTATTGTAGCGAATTTGGGGGTAGCCCAAACCGGGTCTCGAGCCCGGATCCGGCGATTGTCAAGCCAACACCTTAACCGTTATGCCAAGAGGTCTTGACGAGATTGCTAGGTGTTGGGTTGTTCACTACATTATACTCTCTTCCTTTGGGAAAGAATGTCGCCGCGTTTCAATACTATACCAAGTCCCTCGTGTGCACGCCTCTCTGATGGCCTAACGGGCACCCTCCCACTTCCGACACCAGTGTAGTGAATTCGCAGGGTAGCCCCGACCAGGACTCGAACCCAGGTCCAGCAACAATTAACCCCTTGAAGAGGTCGCTAGGTGTTGGGTTGTTCATATCAATATGTAGCCCACTCAGTTTCACCATAATTTAACTCTCTCTCTCAAAAAAAACCTGCCCACGGTTGGCTCAGTGTGAACTACAATTCCGACGCTAAGTTTTATCGTTTAGAAAAACGCGGAAATCATAGCTTGCAAAGCGGTTTTCGAAATATATGATGATATGCCCCTTATCTTTCACATTCACACCTACTGTAGCAGTTTTGCACAGATCCATATGCTCTGTGTGCCTCCAGTTGATGAACTACACTCCCTCCCCACTTACAGTGCATTCAGAAAGTATTCAGACCCCTTGACATTATCCACATTTTGTTACAGCCTTATTTTTAAATTATTTTAATTGTTTTCCTCAATCTACACACACTACCCCATTAACAACAAAGCGGAAGAAGTTTTTAAAATTGTTTTGCAAATGTATTACAAATAAACAGAAATACCTTAAGTATTCAGACCCTTTGCTATGAGACTCAAAATTGAGCTCAGGTGCATCTGGTTTCAATTGATTATGCTTGAAATGTTTGGAGTCCACCTGGGGTAAATTCAATTGATAAGACATTATTTGGAAAGGAACACACCTGTCTATATAAAAGGTCCCACAATTGACAGTGCATGTCAGAGAAAAAAACCAAGCCATGAGGCTGAAGGAATTGTCCGTAGGGGCTCCGAGACAGGATTGTGTTGAAGCACAAATCTGGCGAAAGGTATCAAAAGAAATCTGCAGCATTGAAAGTCCCCACAGTGGCCTCCATCATTATTAAATGGAAGAAGTTTGGAATCACCAAAACTCTTCCTAGAGCTAGCCGCCGGCCAAACTGAGCAATCGGGGGAGAAGGGCCTTGGTCGGGGAGGTGACCAAGAACCCAATGGTCACTCTGACAGAGTTCCAGAATTCCTCTGTGGAGATGTGAGAATTTTCCAGAAGGACAATCATCTCTGCAGCACCAATCAGGCATCTATGTTAGTGGTCAGATGGAAGCCACTCCTCAGTAAAAAAAAAGGCACATGACTGTCCACTTGGAGTTTGCCAAAAGGCACCTAAAGGACTCTCAGACCATGAGAAACAAGATTATCAGGTCTGATGAAATCAAGATTGAACTCTTTGGCCTGAATGCCAAGCGTCACATCTGGAGGAAACCTGGCACCATCCCTACAGTGTAGCATGGTAGTGGCAGCATCATGCGGTGGGGATGTTTTTCAGGGGCAGGGACTGGGAGACTAGTCAGGATCAAGGGGAAGATGAACAGATTAAAGTTTAAAAAAATAATAATAATTAAAAGACTACTCCAGAGCGCTTAGGACCTCAGACTGGGGCAAAAGTTCACCTTCCATCAGGAGAACAACTTTAAGGAAACAGCCAAGAGAATGCAGGAGTGGCTTCGGGACATGTCTTGGAATGTCCTTGAGAGGCCCAGCCAGAGCCCGGACTTGAATCTGATCGAACATGTCTGGAGTGACCTGAAAATAGCTGTGCAGCGACAGTACCCATTCAAGCTGATACAGATTGAGAGGATCTGCAGAGAAGAATGGGAAGCTCCCCAAATACAGGTGTGCCAAGCTTGTAGCGTCATACCTAGGAAGAATCGAGGCTGTAATCGCTGCCAAAGATGCTTCAACAAAGTACTGAGTACCTATGAACACCTATGTAAATGTGATTTCAGTTTTTTTACGTTTTCTAGAAACCTATTTTTTGTCATTATGGGGTATTGTGTGTAGATTGATGATAAATAAAAACTTTAATCCATTTTAGAATAAGGCAAGGGGTCTGAATACTTTCCGAACGCACTGTATGCTTACACACGGATGTTCCGAGCACGCTAGATGGCTGCCTCGGTTTTCCGTTAACACGCGTAGCAACATGGAGATATGGCTGTGCGGAAACCCTAAATGTTGTCGTAATATACACTCTTTTTCCGATATGAAAAATAAATTCCTTATGTTTCCAAAACCGTACCGTAATTTGCGTTACCTTTTAGAGAAGGCCTCGGGGCTCGAAAAGTAGATGATTCAAATCAAACGATTTAGGATGGAGTTGAGAAGCAACTACTGAAGCTCCGACATAACAATTTTTTTTTTTTTTAAAGAAACAACTGGTTTCAGCACCCATAGAATATCCCCCAATGACGGAAGACAGGGTGGACTACCTGTGCTAATTAGCTATCTGCGTCTCTGAACACCTGTGCGTAAACGGAAGACTGTCGACACTGAAAAATACTGACGGCTGTAAATTTTTTTAAACAATGTATTGTTTTGTGTAGCTGTACCTGCCATGATTATTATAATTTGTAAAATATTATGTGTTTAGTACAAGGAAAATTGTAAACCCAAGTGGGCTGGGCACTGGTAGGTGTATGACGCTTAATAAAATCATATAAATAAACCGTGTGTATTTTGCGTTTGTGAAATGGTTTTAATGTGCTAGGAAAGTCGAGGGATTTATGTTCATAGAACCGTAAGGCAATTGAGAATCGATTCATGTTTAGATTGAGTATTTGGCTTCCAGAGGCATTTCGCCTATAAACGGGACATTTAATGTCCTTTGATGATAAGGAGTAACTTTAGGCTTCTTTAGTGCATTATTGGGCTATGATGGGCTAACCATGACTTCTCCCTCACACTCCAAATCCACAATGGCATCGCCCTTTCCGATCCTGTCAACACAAATGTTAACTATCTCTATTATACAGGAGCAATTTATGGTAAGTTTAAAAATGTACACCATTGTTGCGGACACCACAGATCAAAACATCACTTAAACGTATAATCAAAACCGTTTCAACATGATTCGACGCTTACCATTACAACTGCCTACTGGTTGTTTGTCTGTGATCTTCAAGCAATAAACGCGTTGAAAGCCTTTTTCGATCGTAAAAGAAGTTGCTGTGGTTGCTGAAATGTAGGCTGTGCTGAATAGTTGTTCTTCGGTTTATTAGACTAGCAGTTGGCTTGATTCATTACCAGTTGTTGAACTTTTCTTTCTAGGTTGTAACACTAGCTAAAGTGTGTTACGTCACATATGTAATAATAACTATGTTCGCTTCCATTACTTCTTCTTTAAGGTTTATTGGCAGAGTACACCCAAAATGTGTATTGCTGCCACCTAATGTGCGGGATGAAAGCAAAAAGATCCCAAAAATGGGAACATTCTTGGGTTGGGGGAAATATCCATACAAACTACCAACAAAAACACACAAAAAATGGGTGACATCTTCCATTGCCAATACCCCTTGGATATCTTCCGCTGTGAACTTCTGAAGTACTAGATACTTTTCAGCTGCAGCCACAATGATGTCCAACTTCTTCGCAATTTGTGCCATACAGTAAAGAACAGTTGCAATGAATGCTCCAAAATCCACCTTTTTAACCCACAGCGTATCCGTTTCTCTTGTTTGACACAAAAGCGACCTTGTCTACAGTCCAAACAGGTTGTTCTCCCCCCCCACTCTCGTACTAGCCAGTTTCCCTCTGGGGAATCCTTGTCGCAACCAGATGCGGTTTGATTGCCATTTTTAAGTGGAGGTCCAATTCACCAACGTTACCCCCTTGGCCCTCAATTTAGCTCGAGGGAGCAGGTAAAGAACTTTGATCACTTGTGGGGTTGATCTGACACACTTTTTTTTGTGTAATTTTTATTAATAACAAATCAATACATAAAGCACATGAGGGAACACAAGCATACATAGATTACAAACAATAGACAATCGAGCTAGGGGGTACAATATCACATTACAATTACACAAGGACCTTAAGGGACATGCATATACTTACAAATCTAACAGCTTTTTTTGTTAGTAGAGCATTTAACCGTCTTAAAATACATTACATTTACATTACATTTAAGTCATTTAGCAGACGCTCTTATCCAGAGCGACTTACAAATTGGTGAATTCTCCTTCTGACATCAGTGGAACAGCCACTTTACAATAGTGCATCTAAATCATTTAAGGGGGGGTGAGAAGGATTGCTTTATCCTATCCTAGGTATTCCTTGAAGAGGTGGGGTTTCAGGTGTCTCCGGAAGGTGGTGATTGACTCTGCTGTCCTGGCGTCGTGAGGGAGTTTGTTCCACCATTGGGGGCCAGAGCAGCGAACAGTTTTGACTGGGCTGAGCGGGAACTGTACTTCCTCAGTGGTAGGGAGGCGAGCAGGCCAGAGGTGGATGAACGCAGTGCCCTTGCTTGGGTGTAGGGCCTGATCAGAGCCTGGAGGTACTGCGGTGCCGTTCCCCTCACAGCTCCGTAGGCAAGCACCATGGTCTTGTAGCGGATGCGAGCTTCAACTGGAAGCCAGTGGAGAGAGCGGAGGAGCGGGGTGACGTGAGAGAACTTGGGAAGGTTGAACACCAGACGGGCTGCGGCGTTCTGGATGAGTTGTAGGGGTTTAATGGCACAGGCAGGGAGCCCAGCCAACAGCGAGTTGCAGTAATCCAGACGGGAGATGACAAGTGCCTGGATTAGGACCTGCGCCGCTTCCTGTGTGAGGCAGGGCGTACTCTGCGGATGTTGTAGAGCATGAACCTACAGGAACGGGCCACCGCCTTGATGTTAGTTGAGAACGACAGGGTGTTGTCCAGGATCACGCCAAGGTTCTTAGCGCTCTGGGAGGAGGAAACAATGGAGTTGTCAACCGTGATGGCGAGATCATGGAACGGGCAGTCCTTCCCCGGGAGGAAGAGCAGCTCCGTCTTGCCGAGGTTCAGCTTGAGGTGGTGATCCGTCATCCACACTGATATGTCTGCCAGACATGCAGAGATGCGATTCGCCACCTGGTCATCAGAAGGGGGAAAGGAGAAGATTAATTGTGTGTCGTCTGCATAGCAATGATAGGAGAGACCATGTGAGGTTATGACAGAGCCAAGTGACTTGGTGTATAGCGAGAATAGGAGAGGGCCTAGAACAGAGCCCTGGGGGACACCAGTGGTGAGAGCGCGTGGCGAGGAGACAGATTCTCGCCACGCCACCTGGTAGGAGCGACCTGTCAGGTAGGACGCAATCCAAGCGCGGGCCGCACCGGAGATGCCCAACTCGGAGAGGGTGGAGAGGAGGATCTGATGGTTCACAGTGTCGAAGGCAGCCGATAGGTCTAGAAGGATGAGAGCAGAGGAGAGAGAGTTAGCTTTAGCAGTGCGGAGCGGAGCGCCTCCGTGATACAGAGAAGAGCAGTCTCAGTTGAATGACTAGTCTTGAAACCTGACTGATTTGGATCAAGAAGGTCATTCTGAGAGAGATAGCGGGAGAGCTGGCCAAGGACGGCACGTTCAAGAGTTTTGGAGAGAAAAGAAAGAAGGGATACTGGTCTGTAGTTGTTGACATCGGAGGGATCGAGTGTAGGTTTTTTCAGAAGGGGTGCAACTCTCGCTCTCTTGAAGACGGAAGGGACGTAGCCAGCGGTCAGGGATGAGTTGATGAGCGAGGTGAGGTAAGGGAGAAGGTCTCCGGAAATGGTCTGGAGAAGAGAGGAGGGGATAGGGTCAAGCGGGCAGGTTGTTGGGCGGCCGGCCGTCACAAGAAGCGAGATTTCATCTGGAGAGAGAGGGGAGAAAGAGGTCAGAGCACAGGGTAGGGCAGTGTGAGCAGAACCAGCGGTGTCGTTTGACTTAGCAAACGAGGATCGGATGTCGTCGACCTTCTTTTCAAAATGGTTGACGAAGTCATCTGCAGAGAGGGAGGAGGGGGGGAGGGGGAGGAGGATTCAGGAGGGAGGAGAAGGTGGCAAAGAGCTTCCTAGGGTTAGAGGCAGATGCTTGGAATTTAGAGTGGAAGAAAGTGGCTTTAGCAGCAGAGACAGAGGAGGAAAATGTAGAGAGGAGGGAGTGAAAGGATGCCAGGTCCGCAGGGAGGCGAGTTTTCCTCCATTTCCGCTCGGCTGCCCGGAGCACTGTTCTGTGAGCTCGCAATGAGTCGTCGAGCCACGGAGCGGGAGGGGAGGACCGAGCCGGCCTGGAGGATAGGGGACATAGAGAGTCAAAGGATGCAGAAAGGGAAGAGAGGAGGGTTGAGGAGGCAGAATCAGGAGATAGAGATACAGTTCAATTTCTTTTTGTAGGGTACGAAAATGTGGTTTTCTGTTTGTAAATTTACATTTGTGTATTCTTTTGGCCAAAAGAATAATGAAATTAATTACATAAAAATGATTCAGCTTATTTCTATTGTATGTAAAGAATCCAAACAGTACATCTCTCCACAATAGTGTAAAATCTTCATAAATGTGTTCAATTATAAACCTACTGATGTCTTGCCACAGTTTTCTTACATGCATACAATGCCAAGAAAGATGCAAAACTGTTTCTGGGTGGTCATTACAAAAGGAGCAATTTGAGTTGATGTTTTCCTTTAACTTCTTCATATAGTGGTTGGCAGGATAATATTTATGAATCATTTTAAAGGAAACTTCCTTAATTTTGTTAACAAGTAGGTATGTGTGTGGCAACATCCAAACTTTTTTCCAATAGATATTATCAATAAATCCATTCCAATAAGGCATGACATAAGGTATAGATACAACATCCTGCTGAAACAAGGTTCGTATCGCTCTGTTGTTGAATGGACCAAAAGAGAAACAAATCCTTCCTACTGATGAGTCAACAGGGTCAACAGAAGGTAGGCTCTGAGGGTCATGTCTTGACATGTTCCTGAATAACAGAGCAACACCTGAGGGAATGGCATCTAAAACAATTGCAAAATCTTTAGGTGTTACAGGGACCTTGTAAAGTGATAAGAATTCTTTATAACTGAGTAAAAGACCCTCTGCATTTACCAATTGGCTCACCAATAGGATATTATTTCGGAACCAATATTCTAAAAACAGAGAGGTATTTTTATACAATATATCCCGATTATTCCATATATAATATGTGTGGAGAAAAATTGTGTTTATAAATTAAGGACCATGACAAGAAAACCTGCCGATGAAAAGCAGAAAGTTTCACTGGAACTTTGTCAATATTATAATTGCAAAACAACATGAAGTTAAGGCCACCAAAAGTAGAGAAGACATGATGAGGAATAAAATTCCAGATAGAAGTGGGTCTTCTTAGGAATTGTTTTATCCAATTGATGGTTGATCTGACACACAATTCAATGTAAACTGTAGTCACGTGTGTCACGGTTTTCATATGGTGAAGGAGAGTCGGACCAAACTGCAGCGTGTCTATTGTGATCCATGTTTAATAAAACAAACGTAACGCGAATCAATACAAAACACTACAAAACAAATACACGAAAACCGAAACAGCCTAAACTGGTGTCAACTAACACAGCACAAGGACATCAAGACACTAAGGACAATCACCCACGGCAAACTCAAAGAATATGGCTGCCTAAATATGGTTCCCAATCAGAGACAACGATAAGCACCTGCCTCTGATTGAGAACCACTCCAGACAGCCATAGACTTTGCTAGATAACCCCACTAGCTACAATCCTAAATACATACACACCAAAACCCCAAGACAAAACACACCACAATACAAACACTCCATGCCACACCCTGGCCTGACCCAATAGATGAAGAAAAACACAAAATACTTAGACCAGGGCGTGACAACGTGTCATACTCCGGTGGCCGCAAAGTGTCACATTTAATCAACATGGCTGCTATTTTAGTCATGTCAGATAAAATTATGATGCTAGCTTGTTAAAAAATGTTTTTAGAGTAAATTGATTGTAGCGTTTGCAAATTGGCTTAGTCTCATACTGAGGAGCCTATAAAACATAGCTAGCTTCATAGACATGTTTTTTGGAATTCTGACATTTATTGGAATAAATTAGCAAACTGAAACTAGCTAGCCGGCTATGCAGGCTAGCTAGGTTAGCTTGCTAAGTACATTAATAGCTTCAGGTTGGTTGTTTTTAGCCTCAATTTCAAGATTTTCACCAAGGACGTTGCCTCTCCGATCATCACTTTCCCTCGCTTGGGCGAGGGACATTTAAGGTACATTCGGATGTGACGATGCAAAACGTCATTCAAGGGCTGAGGGTTTAGGGCCAAGTCCTGCTGTCTACTTTGAGTTTGGACTGCAGCCCATATCTTCAACACAGTAGTTTGCTTTCAAAACTATTTTGGTTGCCTCCGTATAGGACAGGGATGGGCAACTTTTATGGGGGTGGGGGCCACAAAAAATCTGAACTCATCAAAAGGGGCCGCAGTTGCTCCCAGGTCTGTGTACCCACATCCACGTTTCCAATACTGAACATTATAAGAATTTTTTTTTTAAACTAAACCAAGATAGACCACAGCCTGTTGTTTCCAATCGGAAATCAAAGAATGGAACAAAACGAGCAAAAATTGTAGAAGAAGTCAAGGACTGGTCCAATAATGCATTTCTTATTGGACTGCGTTTCTGGGACAAGGAGATTAATTTGGGAAATCCATTTGTAATATCGAGGACTGTGAAGAAACCAGTTGGATTCAATCAAGGTGACTAGAAGCTGCCTTGTTTTGGTTAATTGTGTTGATGAAGAACAGAAGAACCAGGCACTGGATCTGGCAAAATTGTCCACCTCAGAAGTAACGTGAAAATATGAAAAACACATGGAATCATGTAGTTACCAAAAAAGTGTTAAACTAATCAAAATATATATTATATTCTTCAAAGTAGCCACACTTTGCTTTGATAACTGCTCAACCAGCTTCACCTGGAATGCTTTTCCAACAGTCTTGAAGGAGTTCCCACATATGCTGAGCATTTGTTGGCTGCTTTTCCTTCACTCTGCAGTTCAACTCATCCCAAACCATCTCAATTGGGTTGAGGTCGGGTGATTGTTGAGGCCAGGTCATCTGATGCAGCACTCCATCACTCCCTTTCTTGGTCAAATAGCCCTTACAAAGCCTGGACATGTGTTGGGTCATTGTCCTATTGAAAAACAAATGATACCCACTAAGAGCAAACTAGATGGGATGGTGTATCGCTACAGAATGCTGTGGTAGCCATGCAGGTTAAGTGTGCCTTGAATTCTAAATAAATCACTGACAGTGTCACCAGAATAGCACCCCCACACTATCACACCTCCTCATCCATACTTCACAGTGGGAACCACACATGCGGAAATAATCCTTTCACCTACTCTGCGTCTCACGAAGACACGGCGTTTGGAACCAAAAATCTCAAATTTGGACTCATCAGACCAAAGAACAGATTTTCACCGGTCTAATGTCCATTGCTTGTGTTTCTTGGCCCAAGCAAGTATCTTCTTATTAATGGTGTCCCTTAGTAGTGGTTCATTTGCAGCAATGGTCTGATTCACGCAGTCTCCTCTGAACAGTTGATGTTGAGATGTGTCTGTTACTTGAATTCTGTGAAGCATTTATTTGGGCTGCAATTTCTGAGGCTGGTAACTCTAATGAACTTATCCTCTGCGGCAGAGGTAATTCTGGGTCTTCCTCACCTGTGTCGGTTCTCATGAGAGCCAGTTTCATCATAACGCTTGATGGTTTTTGCGACTGGACTTTAATAATTTTTCTATATTGACTGACATTTATGTCTTAAACTGTCGTTTCTCTTTGCTTATTTGAGCTGTTCTTGCCATAATATGGATTCGGTATTTTACCAAATAGGGCTAACTTCTGTATACCAACCCTACCATGTCACAACACAACTGATTGGCTCAAACGCATTAAGAAGGAAATACATTTCATAAATTAACTTTTAATAAGGCACACCTGTTAATTGAATTGCATTCCAGGTGACTACCTCATGAAGCTGGTTGAGATAATGCCAAGAGCATGCAAAGCTGTCATCAAGGCAAAGGGTGGCTACTTTGAAGAATCTCAAATATAAAATATATGTTGATATGTTTAATACTTTTTTGATTACCACATGATTCCATATGTGTTATTTCATAATTTTGTTCTCTTCACTATTATTCTACAATGTAGAAAATTGTAAAAATAAAGACTGGTACTGTAGATGACAAGTACCTTAGTCAGAAAATCCCAGTAGTGGTCAGTGCACGTCGCCTGACCCGTATGGTAAATGGAAGGAAGGAGAAAAACCTATTGATAATTTTGTTTGAGGAGACTCTACCTGAATATGTGAAGCTTGGATTGGGGAGGTATGTGGTGAGAGCATTTGTTTCCAAACCATTACAGTGTAGGAATTCTAAAGGATATGGTCACGTGCCAAATGTTTGCAGACGGGAGAAGTTTATTACTGAAGAATCTGTCAATGGAAAATGTGGCAACTGTGGTGGGGATCATACCCCAGACTTCCTTGAGTGCCCTGTTAGACTGAAGAAGGTCAAAGTGTCAAGGATCAGGGCTGTGCAGCACATCTCCTATGTGGAGGCTGTGAAGAGAGTCGAAGGGGCAAGAGACAACAGTGTTGAAGATATCGTAGTGGATGCATTGCAACCAGTTGCTAGTGTTTAAAGTCAATCGAGTGATCTGGATATACTCACTGTGAAGTGGATTTTGTGGCATTTATAGCCACAGTGATTAATTGTACAGTACACGTGTCTAAGCAGTCGAAGAACCTGGACATCGTTACATCTGCGGCCGAATAAGTTTTTGGGGCTCCAAGACTTCACTGCAGAAGCACTGCAAGGACTATTGTCACTAGGAAATGTTGAAGCAATTCTGTTGTTGATTTACTTCTGTGTTTTGGGTCATTTTCCTGTTGCATCAACTAACTTCTGTTGAGCTTCAATTGGCGGACAGATAGGCCTACATTCTCCTGAAAAATGTCTTGATAAACTTTGGAATTCATTTTTCCGTCAATGATAGCAAGCTGTCCAGGCCCTGAGGCAGCCCCAAACCATGATGCTCCCTCCACCATACTTTACAGTTGGGATAAGGTTTTAATGTTGGTGTGCTCTGCCTTTTTTTCTCCACACAGTGTTTTGTGTTCCTTCCAAAAACTCAACTTTAGTGTAATCTGCCCACAGAATATTTTGCCAGAAGCGCTGTGGAACATTCAATTGCTCTTTTGCAGAAGTGCAGCAATGTTTTTTTGGACAGCAGTGGCTTCTTCCGTGGTGACGGCCACTCCTAGGGAGAGTAGCAACAGTGCTGAACTTTATCCATTTATAGACAATTTGTCTTTCCGTGGACTGATAAACATCAAGGCTTTTAGAGATACTTTTGTAACCCTTTCCAGCTTTATGCAAGTCAACAATTCTTAATCTTAGGTCTTCTGAGCTCTCTTTTGTTCGAGGCATGGTTCATCAGGCAATGCTTCTTGTGAATAGCAAACTCAAATTTTGTGAGTATTTTTAATAGGGCAGGGCAGCTCTAACCAACATCTCCAATCTCGTCTCATTGATTGAACTCCAGGTTAGCTGACTCCTGACTCCAATTAGCTTTTGGAAAAGTAATTAGACTAGGGGTTCACATACTTTTTCTAACCTACACTATGAATGTTTAAATTCTGTATTCAATATAGACAAGAAAATACAATAATTTGTGTGTTGTTAGTTTAAGCACATTGTGTTTGTCTATTGTTGTGACTAAGATGAAGCTTAGATCAAATTTTATGACTAATTTATGCAGAAATCCAGGTAATTCCAGGGTTCACATACTTTTTCTTGCCACTGTATTTGTCAATAACAGCTGGTGCGCGATGTCCAATATTAAGGAAGTCTCGAGGTATTGCTCCCCATGAGGTAGAGTACCTCATGATAAGCTGTAGACCAGATTATCTACTAAGAGTGTTTTCATCTATATTTTTCGTAGCCGTCTATTTACCACGACAAACCGATGCTGGCACTAAGACTGCACTCAAGAACCTGTATAAGGCAAGCGAGCAGGAAAATGATCATCTAGAAGCGGCGCTCCTAGTGGCCAGGGCCTTTAATGCAGGCAAACTTAAATCCGTATTGCCTAATTTATTTCAGCATGCCACGTGCAACTAGATGAAACAAAACTCGAGATCACCTTTACCTTTACTTAATCTGACCATAATTATATCCTCCTAATTCCTGCTTACAAGCAAAAACTAAAGCAGGAAGTCTCAATACGGAAGTGGTCAGATGACGCAGATGCTATGCTACAGGACTGTTTTGCTAGTAAAGACTGGAATATGTTCCGGGATTCATCCAATGGCATTGAGGAGTATACCACCTCAGTCACCGGCATCATCAATAAGTGCATTGATGATGTCGTCCCCACAGTGACCGCATGTACATATCCCAAACAGAAGCCATGTATACAGGCAACATCCGCACTGAGCTAAAGGCTAGAGCTGCCGCTTTCAAGGAACGGGACACTAATCCGGACGATATTAAGAAATCACGCAATGCCCTCAGACGAACAATCAAACAGGCAAAGTGTCAATACAGGACTAAGATTGAATCCTGAGAGCACCAAGGCAAGGCAGCAGCTACTCTTCCTGTGGTCCGGCAAAAATAAGGCAGTTATACAATTTTAAAAACATTACAATACATAAATTACAGAATTCACAACACGCTATGTGTGTGCTTTCAGCCCCATACTCTATCCATACTCTACACGATCACATATCTACAATGCCAAATCCATGTGTACGTGTGTGTATAGTGCGTATCTCTGGTGGGATGTCTTGTGGGGTATGCATGGGTGTCCGAGCTGTGTGCTAATATTTTAAACATACAGGTTGGTACCTTCAGCTTGTCAACACCTCTTACAAAAACAAGTAATGAGGAAGTCAATCTCTCTTCCACTTTTAGCCATGAGAGATTGACATGCATGTCATTAATGTTAGCTCTCCGTGTACTTTTAAGGGCTAGCCGTGCTGCCCTGTTCTGAGCCAACTGATATTTTCCCAAGTCGTGTGGCACCAGACCACACGACTGAACAGTAGTCCAGGTGCGACAAAACCAGGGCCTGTAGGACCTGCCTTGTTGATAGTGTTGTTAAGGCAGAGCAACGCTTTATTTTGGACAGACTTCTCCCCATCTTAGCTACTGTTGTTTCAATATGTTTTGACCATGACAGTTTACAATCCAGGGTAACTCCAAGCTGTTTAGTCACCTGAACTTGCTCAATTTCCACATTATTCATTACGAGATGTAGTTGAGATTTAGGGTTTAGTGAGTGATTTGTTCCAAATACAATGCTTTTAGTTTTGGATATATTTAGGACTAATGTCACATTCTGACCTTAGTTCTTTTGTTGTCTTTGTTTTAGTATGGTCAGGGCGTGAGTTGGGTGGGTTGTCTATGTTCCTTTTTCTTTGTTTTTGTGTTTGGCCTGGTATGGTTCTCAATCAGAGGCAGGTGTCGTTAGTTGTCTCTGATTGAGAATCTTACTTAGGTAGCCTTTTCCCACCTGTGTGGTGTGGGTGATTATTTTCTGTTGAGTGTTTGTATTCTGCACCACACAGAACTGTTTCATTTGTACACTTTGTTGTTTTTGTTCAGTGTTCAATTCTTTATTAAAAATATGGACACTTGCTGCACATTGGTCCTCCGATCCTCCCTACTACTCCTCATCAGAGGAGGAAAAAGTCCACTACAACTAACTTATTCCTTGCTACCCATTCCGAAACTAACTGCAGCTCTTTGTTATTAAGTGTTGCAGTCTTTTAGTAGCTGACGTGTATGGCATTGAGTGATCCGCATACATAGACACAGTGGCCTTACTCAAAGCCTGTGGCATGTCGTTAGTAAAGATTGCCTTTTTCAATGGGCCTAAACAGCTACCTTGAAGAATTCATGATTCTACATGGATTATGTTTGAGATGCTTCCGTTAAGAACACCCTCTGTGTTCTATTCAACAAGTAACTCTTTATCCACATTATAGCAGGGGGTGTAAAGCCATAACAAATCATTTTTTCCTACAGCAAACTATGATCGATAATGTTAAAAGCTGCACTGAAGTCTAACAGCCCTCAGAATCATTTTATCATCAATTTCTCTCAGACAATCATCAGTCATTTGTGTATGTGCTGTGTTTGTTGAGTGTCCTTCCCTATATGTGAGAAAGTCTGTTGTCAATTTGTTTACTGTGAAATAGCATTGTATATGGTCAAACACAATTAATTTCCCGGAAGTTCACCAAGGGTTGGTAACAGGCTGATTGGTCGGCTATTTGAGCCAGTAAGGGGGGCTTTACTATTCTTGGGTAGCGGAATGACTTCAGCTTCCCTCTAGGCCTGAGGGCACACACTTTCTAGTAGGCTTAAATTGAAGATGTAAGAGCGGGAATATCGTCTGCTATTATCCTCAGTCATTTTCCATCCAGATTGTCAGAGCCCTTTGGCTTGTCATTTTTGATAGACAACAATCATTTTTTCACCTCTTCCACACTGACTTTACGGAATTCAAAAGTACAATTCTTGTCTTTCATAATTTGGTCCGATATACTTGGATGTGTAGTGCCAGCGTTTGTTGCTGGCATGACATCCCTCCGTTTGTTTATCTTGCCAGGGAAAAAGTCATTAAAGTAGTTGGCAAGATCAGTGGGTTTTGTGATAAATGAGCCATCTGATTCAATGAATGATGGAGCCGAGTTGGCTTTTTTCCCCAAAATGTCATTTAAGGTGCTCTAAAGCTTTTTACTGGAGTGCGTAACATGGCTGCAGGGAAGTCAGGCGCAGGAGAGCAGAAATTGATAGTAAACGGAGCCCTTTATTGAGGCAAACAAAACACAGCACTCAGAAAACTAAACACACACGGGTTACAACAACCCGGCGTAAACCAGCCTGGAGTACACATACATTTACACATAACAATTCCACACACAGACATGGGGGAAAACAGAGGGTTATATGCAAGACGAGTAATGAGGGAATGCAAACCAGGTGTGCGGGAAAACAAGACAAAACAAATGGAAAATGAAAGGTGGATCGGCGATGGCTAGACGGCCGGTGACGTCAACCGCCGAACGCCGCCCGAACAAGGAGAGGGACCGACCTCGGCGGAAGTCGTGACATTTACTATCATTCTTTATATCTTTTATCTTTGTTTCATAGTATTGTTTATTTCTAGTTTTATTTAGCTTAGTCACATGATTTCCTAATTTGCCAGTTACCATAATTTCCGGACTAAAAGTCGCTACTTTATTACCACAATTTGAACCTCGCGGTTTATACAATGACGCGGCTAATTTATGGATTTTTCCCGCTTTCACAAGATTCATGCCGCCAAAAAACTGAGCACCGTCACATAATGTGACGTAAATCGAGCGCGCTCAAACTTCCCATCATTCTGATTACGGTAGTAATTTTGTCACCCTCATCATGGCAAAGACACGGAGAAATGCATATGATGCAGCTTTCAAGTTGAAGGTGATCGATCTGGCTTTTGGAAAAGGAAATAGAGCTGCTGCATGGGAGCTTGGCCTTAATGAGTCGATGATAAGACGTTGGAAACAGCAGCGTGAGGAACTGACTCAGTGCAAAAAGACAACAAAAGCTTTCAGAGGGAAGAAAAGCAGATGGCCCAAAGTATTTGCAGCCACTCGACATCAGTGTAAATCGTGCATTTAAGGTGGCGCTCCTTGTTCAGTGGGAGGCTTGGATGACAAGTAGGGAGAAATCCTTCACTAAAACGGGCCGCAGGCGAATAGCATCATATGGTCAAGTCTGCCAGTGGGTCCTGACAGCGTGGAGCATTGTCAAAAAATCCACTATCATCAACGGGTTTCGAAAGGCTGGACTGCTGCGTGTTGAAGGGGCAGCATGAGCTCAGCGGGGTATTTGCCTCCGGATGAAAGTGACGAGAGCGACAATGAAAACGATCCAACATCGGATGAAGCAATTCTGAGGCTATTCAACTCCGACACCGAAGGAGATGACTTCAGTGGTTTCAGTGCACAGGAGGAGGAAGATAGTGACCAATGACTTTCTTGGTAGGCTACTGTTGTAATTTTTGTTACAAGTCGTGTTTCGTTTAAAGGCTGTGTAAAGTTCATTTGTTTCAATGTACTGGTAGGCACCTGCGGCTTATAGACATGTGCGGCTTATTTATGTACAAAATACATATTTTTAAATAATTCAGTGGGTGCGGTTTATATTCAGGTGCGCTTAATAGTCCAGCAATTACGGTAGTTGGGCTGCCAGACCTTTTTGCCTCGTTGGGCTGCCAGACCTTTTTGCCTCATCCCTCTCAACCACACAGTTTTTAAATTCCTCATCAATCCAAGGGGATTTGACAGTTTTTACAGTCATTTTCTTAATGGGTGCGTGGTTGCTCCTCATTACACAGCACAGACCAGCAAATATTTTTTACATCATCAACATATAAATCACTACAAAACGTATTGTATGACCTCTTATACACTATATTAGGCCCAGCCTTTGGAACGTTGGTTTTCCTAGATATGGCTATTATATTGTGATCACGCTGTCCATAGCCTATGTGAGCAAGACCTTTAAACAGGTCAACATTCACAAGGCCGCGGGGCCAAACGGATAACCAGGACGTGTACTCAGAGCATGCACGGACCAACTGGCAAGTGCATTCACTGACATTTTCAACCTCTTCCTGACAGAGACTGTAATACCTACATGTTTCAAGCAGACCATAGTCTATGCAGACCACCATAGTCCCATAGCCCAAGAAAGCGATGGTAACCTGCCTAAATGACTACCGCCTGGTAGCACTCATGTCTGTAGCCATGAAGTGCTTTGAAAGGCTGATCATGTCTCACATCAACCCGGAAACCCTAGACCCACTCCAATTCACATACCGCCCCAATAGATCCAAAGACAACACAATCTCAAAAGCACTCCACACTTTCCCACCAAAGGAACACCTACAGTATGTGAGAATGCTGTTAATTGACTACAGCTCAGCGTTCAACTCCATAGAGCCCAAAAAGCTCATCACTAAGCTAAGGACCCTGGGACTAGGGTCACCTCCCTCTGCAACTGGATCCTGGACTTCCTGACTGGCCACCCCAGGTGGTAAGTGTAGGCAACAACACATCTGCCATGCTGATCCTTAACATGGTGGCCCCTCAGGGGTGCGTGCTTAGTCCCCTTCTGTACTCTCTGTTCACCTACGACTGTATGGCCAAGCACAACTCCAACACCATCATTAAGTTTAATGACAACACAACGGTGGTAGGCCTGATTACTGACAACGATGCAACAGCCAGGGGTCAGAGACCTGGCAGTGTGGTGTCAGGACAACAACCTCTCCAACAACATGAGCAAGACAAAGGAGACGTGGACTACAGGAAAAGGAGGCCCGAACACGCCCCCATTCACATCAATGGGGCTGTAGTGGATCGGGTCGAGAGTTAAAAGTTCCTTGATGTCCACATCACCAACAAACTATCATGGTCCAAACACACCAAAACAGTTGTGAAGAGGGCATGATGATTCCCCCCTCAGGAGACTGAAAAGATTTGGTATGTGTCCCCAGATCCTCAAAAAGATCTACAGCTGCACCAGTGAGAGCATCCTGGCCGGTTGCATCACCGCCTGGTATGGCAACTGCTCGGCATCAGAGCGCAAGGCGGGTTGTGCGTATGGGATCAAGCTTCATGCCATCCAGGACCTATATACTAGGCTGTCAGAGGAAGGCCCAAACAATTGTCAAAGACTCCAGTCACCCAAGTCATAGACTGTTTTCTCTGCTACTGCACAGCAAGCGGTACCGGAGCGCCAAGTCTAGGTCCAAAAGGCTCCTTAACAGCTTCTACCCCCAAGCCATAAGACTGTTGAACAATTAATCAAATGGCCACGCGGACTATTTGCATTGACATCCCCTCCTTTTGTTTTTACACTGCTGCTATTCACTGTTTATTATCTATGCATTGTCACTTTACCCCTACTTACATTTACAAATTACCTCGACTAACCTGTACGCCTGTACATTGACTCGGTACCGGTGCCCCCTGTTTATTGTTCTTTTATTGTGTTACTTTTTTTCCTTTATTTAGTAAATATTGTCTTAACTCTATTTTCTTAAAACTGCATTGTTGGTTAAGGGCTTGCTTTCGGCGCAAGTGACAAATAAAATGGGATTTGAGGAAGAAGAATTGATTTCATTATGGAAACCGTTTACAGTTTAAGAACCGAACGGAAGCAAATAGAGCAAACTGAACTGAAGCAAATAGAGGAAACTGAACGAAACATTTAGGGAGGGACTTCCATACCTGAATATGTCCAATAGAAACTTGTTTGATTTTTCTGTTTGGAGCAACTGTTTTTATTTGCAAAACCTTTGGTAACAGAATTGGCATAATGATTACACCCCATGTCTTGTTTTGAGATGTTGTGACTGATTTCATGTCAACACTAATATGGATCAAATTCGCTAGCTTGCTAATCAACAACTGTAATGATTTATTTGAGAGACAACAAGTGGTCATTGTGAAAATGTATTTATGTTTTCAATAGACATTTGGAGACTAAATATAGTTGATATGTTGTCTACAATCTAAGCTGACCCCATCTGTTTTACCCCATAGTTGCACACACATCAGTTTTGTTGCTAAACAACTGACACTCAATTTACCTGCTCTTGGGAATGCTTACTTCGGAAAAAAGTGTATCTCATAAAATGTCTGTGTCCAGTTGCAGTTGGTTCTACAAAAACCAGAGAAATTTCAAAAAGATATTAAATACAAGTTTTGTACCGAATGAGAAATGCCTCTTGCATGTGTGTAGATCTTTGTTGTGGACGCACTGTTTAATGCGCCACAGATGGAACAAAGAGCTAGTTATAAAAATCATATAGATAGAACAAGGAGCTAGTTATAAAAATGTTGGATGCACTTTAAATCGATTCTAAATGGGTCATGTGTTGATGGGATACAGCTTTTGACGCCAAAAGTTTATTCTTTATTTGCATTTGACCTAACCCTTTTCCCTAATATTAACATAACTCTCCTAACCTGCTTCATTAATTATCCTAACCTGCTGCGTAATTTCCCCTAACCCTGCTATGAAAAGTACAATTTAGACAAAAGCTGTATCCCTTATAGGCTAAATCTACTCACCCAGGTCCCATAGAAACGACTACAAAGATGCTCGGAAATGCTAGATGTATGGCAGTAAAATGACGAGGAACTGCCTCGTGCAGTACAGAACATAATTTTGTACAAAGCATAGTTTATACAAACCTGGGTGCATCTTAAGACGTTAGTAAAGTGGCTTAATCTCCTTGTCTCCTTCACTTCACCTGCACAGATCTGAAAACACAAAGGTGAAACAGCAATATGGTGGATACTGGGATTTTGGTTTCAACTGTTCAGTTATTTCAAATCCGTTTAGATTATTAAAGCAGAAGTGGAAAGGAAGTCAGAATTGAGATCCAACCCTGGATAAATAATCTGTGAAGCTAGTCAATAGAGGGTGCAAGTTCTAACATATAATAGGTTACAATAAGAGAGTTGAGTCTCCCAACCCTCCTAATAAATGTAAAAAAAATGACAAAAGAATGTGATAGATTAGGCCTGCCGATGTTTCCAAGGTTGGACTTTGCTATGTTTCAGAGGTTTCAATGTTTATAAAAGAATTGAACATTATATGGCTTATACATTTTATAATTTCTAAATGTACATGAAATAAATATTTGTAATAATGGCATATTAATAATCAATCACCAGGTTCTGTCTGTGTGAAAATGTTCCTTTTGTAGGGGCCCTTCAACAGTATATTGCAATGGACCCCCACATTTCTAAATCCACCCCTGTATGTTTCCTACCAAATCTATCCAGTTCTGGTTCTAACAACTGTCCAGAGATTAGGACAACCAATTGAGATTATGGGACTTTCTTCAAAATCTGGTCAGGTGAGATGTCAATCTTTCCAAATAAATTGTATGGTCAATAGTATATTAGTATAGTATATTACTCTTGGTTAATAAACATAGCTGTCAGTCTTAGTCAATTTATTACAGATTTAGAGAGATAGACTTAGAGAGGGGGGCATGAGATGAGAGGGATGCGAAGAGAAAAAGAGGGGGAGAGAGTATAACATTTACTGTCCAGTCATCAGACCAGTGATAATTAAAGGTAGGGAAGAAGGAAGGGTGTGCTTGAAATTATTCTAATGTTGTATTCTAGAAGCACAAATGAAACTGAAGTCCACACAAGGCTAAACAGTACATTGAAATTGGTAGAAAAACATCCGACTGGGAAGTGTGATCAATGTCAGGGGGAGATGGACGCTACAGTGGAACACGTTCTATTTCAGTGCCAGCAATATGGGAGGGAAAGGAAGATATTGTTATTACACTGAACAAAAATAGAAACGCAACATACAACAATTTCAAAGATTTTACTGAGTTACAGTTCATACAAGGAAATCAGCTAATTTAAATAAATAAATTAGGCACTAATCTATGGATTTCACATGACTGGGAATACATATATGCATCTGTTGGTCACAGATACTTTAAAAAATAGGTAGTGGCATGGATCATAAAACCAGTCAGTATGGTGTGACCACCATTTGACTCATGCAGTGCAACACATCTCTTTTGCATAGAGTTGATCAGGCTGTTGATTGTGGCCTGTGGAATGTTGTCCCACTCCTCTTCAATGGCTGTTGCTGGATATTGGCGGGAACTGGAACACACTGTCACACATGTTGATCCAGAGCATCCCTAACATGCTCAATGGGTGACATGTCTGGTGAGTATGCAGGCCATGGAAGAAATGGGAAATTTTCAGCTTCCAGGAATTGTGTACAGATCCTTGCGACATGGGGCTGTGCATTATCATGCTGAAACATGAGGTGATGGCGAATGAATGGCATGACAATGGGCATTCAATGGCATGACAAGGATCTCGTTGCGGTATCTCTGCATTAAAATTGACGTTGATAAAATTAAATTGTTTTTGTTGTCCATAATTTATGCCTGCCCATACCATAACCCCACCGCTACCATGGGGTACGCTGTTCACAACGTTAACATCAGCAAACTTGCCCAGATGACATCATCTGCCCGGTACAGTTGAAACATCCATGAAGAGCACACATCTCTAGCGTGCCAGTGGCCATCGAAGGAGAGCATTTGCCCACTGAAGTCGGTTACGATGCCGAACCTGTTACGGCTGTCGTCGTAATGAGACCAAGGTGCAGCGTGGTAGGGGTACATTTTGAAGTTATTAAATGAACAACCTAACAAAACAAGAAAGATAAACGATGCGTAAAGTAATGTAGCGCTAAACCAGCAACTAACAAAAACAAGATCCCACAACAGAAAGTAGGCAAAAGGGCTGCCTAAGTATGATCCCCAGTCAGAGACAACAATAGACAGCTGCCTCTGATTGGGAACCATACAAAACAAATAAATAGACAACATAGAATGCCCACCCCAAATCACACCCTGACCTAAACAAATAGAGAAATAAAATGGCTCTCTAAGGTCAGGGTGTGACAGAACCTCAGTCAGGTCAAGACCCTGGTGAGGTAAACGAGCACGCAGATGAGCTGCCCTGAGACGGTTTCTGACAGTTTGTGCAGAAATTCTTTGGTTGTGCAAACCTACCATTTCATCAGCTGTCCAGGTGGCTGGTCTCGGAATATCCCACAAATTAAGAAGCTTGATGTGGAGGTCCTGGGCTAGCATGGTTAGAAAAATTCTGCAGTTGGTCATGCTGTTTGTGCATATGGAATGTGTCTGGGATCTTTTATTTCAGCTCATGAAACATGGGACCAACACTTTACATGTTGTGTTTATATTTTTATTCGGTAGAGATTTATAGGTTTTTGATGACTGTGGCACGTTTAGGAGCATGGAGGGCCCAGAGATAGATAGACTAGTAAATTGGGCTAAGGAACAGAAGGTGGGTATTGAAGAAAGGCCATCAGTATTTGTTCTGCAAGCAGTACAGTGAATGAAGATGCGGCATGAGCGTGGTGAACTGATAGACGTGGTTATGGACAGCGAGGAAGAAGGAGAAGAGCCGAGTGCAGAGGGAAAAATGGTGCCAAGTACAAACCATATTCTGCTGTCTCTGTTGTGATACTGGCCGTTTGGTGCGACTTAGACCCGGTGGCGAGTGTGGGGAAACTGAGAAGACACTGCCCTTTCGAGTTTTGAAGCAGAGTCTTTACCTGATATATTCCTGTTAGGATATGTCAGTTATCCAGTGAGAGCTTTGGTGCTGAACCCACTAAGGCGTTTCAGATGCCAAGCTGAGGGTCATGTTACAGCAGTGTGTAGGAAGGAGATTCCGAGATGTGAGAAGTATGTAGGGATGCATGGGACAAATGTGAAGTATCGGTGGAACAAACGGTCAATTGTGGAGGTGACCATGTTGCTGGGGATCAGAAGTGACCAGTGCGAGAGAGACAGGTTTAGGTTGTCAGGGTCAGAGTAGAACAGATGTTGTATGCTGAGGCAGTGGAGAGAGTAGAGGATGCTGGGTCAAGGGTGAGTAGTAGGCCTAAGCCAATACAGAGTGATAGAATTTGTGCTTCAGTAACATTGGCTTCTTAGCATTCATTACCATGGTTATCAACTGTACCGCAGAAATGGAACGCAAATCACAAAATATAGATGTTGTGGTGGCAGCTGCAGCATGTACTTGGGTGCACAAGGTTTTACGGTAGAAGAGTTGCAAGGTGTGTTGAACTAAAGAGTGCCATCCTCTCATGCCGTTGGCCTGGTGTGGGATCAGTAAGGGTCAAAGTAGTGGAATAGGGTGGGTATTTTAATTTTAATTAAATAGTGGTATGTAGGTGTGGGGTTAGATGGTGGGACAATTTTTAATTTTCACCCATTTTATGTGTTCACAAAATGCAACGTGATTGAACACACACTTCCGCACAGTAGGTGGCGGCATGCACAAACAAAATGTGAAAACGCCATGATACCGAAGAAGAAACTGAATTCACTTCCGCTGCTGCCAGCTGCCGCATAGACAGACGAGGCATATCAACCGGTAGACAATACTCTATTTATAGAACAAATATCATTTAAGAGATCGTGGGAAGAATTTTAAATACACTTTTCGAGAATAACACCATCTAAAATCTCCTGTTTTGTGGTCCGTAAAGGTACTGAGAAGGCTAGTTTATCTAACGTTAGATAGGTGAGTTATCTGGCTAGCTAACTGCTCTCAACGAAAGAGATGGGGACAAGAGCAAGTCGTTTACAAGAGGACCCAGTGCCTTCGACTTTCGGGAAAGATGGCATCACCCGGGATTCCTATCGACGACCCCGGTGCAATAGGCCCAACAGTATTATGGTAGACTTTTTGGGGAGTTTTGACGATTCAGAGACCAACCGTAGCCGATCGGAGGAGGGCAGCGATTCGGACATGGGGCAACAGGCGAGCACCGGTGGAAGCCCCGTCGACCACAAGAGCCACCCGTCCATCAGCCCATCATCACCAGCAGAAGACAACAGCGAATGCAAACGCGAGGAAGACTGCAATAGCAGTTCTGCGGGTGCTGTAAACGGGGAACATCTGCCTGGAGAGGAGACAGGCCAAGTGCCTCACCGCACTTTCTCTGAACGTTTACCCGGTAATCGACACTCTTCTGGGCGCAACGTCAGCGCAAGATCCGCACGGATGAGAGGCATCCATCAGCGCCCAGTGTCGGAGGCTTGGATTGGCCTCTACCGTGTCAACAACCGACATGGCAGTAAGTTTTTATACGAGACCACCCATTTTGTGTTTTTGTGTGTGTATTGTTTAAGTTGCTGTTCCTATTTTCTCTCACAGATTTGACAACCATACATTATCACACACACACAGTGTGAACAAAAACACAGTGAAATGCCCCATTGGTATAGAGCTTGTCAGCTTGTGGTCCAAAAAACTTGAAATTAGTTATATCTGGTTCGTCCAGCCATTCCTGTAGGGGAAATAAATGGGGGTTGGGGATTTTGGATCTGGTGTATTGTTCAGTTTATATATGTTACCCCTTGGCAGCATTATCAGAAAGCACAGCATTGATTTTCACTGCTACCCAGACGTTATAAAACTTTACTACATTCCTGTGTCACCAGATGATTTTAGCTTCATAAATAAATTAGACTGTATTCGTGATTTAAATACCTGGGTGGCTCACATCCTCCTCCAGCCAAATCAAGACAAGACTGAGGTACTTATTGTTGGAGCCAAAGCACCGAGATAGAATCTAGCCGCACATTTTAATTAACAGGCAATAAAGATACAACACCAGGTAAAAAAACCTAGGTGTTATTTTAGATTCTGAACTAAATTCTGAATCACACGTTAGGATTGTGACCAAAATAGCTTTTTACGCCTTATTCCAGAAGCCTCCAGCCAGTCAGGGTGGCTGAAACTGTGGACATATTTAAAAGAGATCATTAAAACACATTTTTTAGCTTGGATTTTCCTGAATGTGCTTTTTAGTTGTTCAGTTTGTGTCATTTAGCTTTTTATGTTGTGTAGTATATATTTCAGCTTTTATTTTCATTGTTTTGTTATATATATTTTTCCTGTAAAACACATTGCGTTGCATTCTATGTCCGAAATGTGCTGTATAAATAAAGCTGGATTTGATAAGATAAACACCTAAAATAAGGTCTGAGGTTAACACAGGCTAGGAGGTTTTATACATTTTGTTCTATGAGATAATATCAGTCAGTTAACATGACCATTATGTGCTTGTTTTGATTACATAAATGCTTCAAAATTCACAAAAATTGCCGTTAGCTGATTGAACAAAATCTCATAGAACAAAATGTATAAGATCTCCTAAGCCTGTATTTAACTTTCTTTCTGTGTTTATCCAAAAACCCTCAAACCCCCATTTAATTTCCCTATATGCTTTGGCCAAAGAGCCATGATGAAGTTGGTGCCAACAAAAATACTCCATTCTCTATTAGGCTAGGGCTCAACAATCAGTTTTATGGTGACACAAATTGTCCAGGCTTACTACTGAACCTGCATTCTTGGAGGTATGATCTTCTTCTCGTGCTTACAAGCTACTTGACTTATTACAGCAGAACCCATTGTTTTAAGTTGTAACAATCAGGCTGCTGTTAATAGATTAGCTAGCTAATACAGTAGTACTACAAACTGACTGCTTTGACAATTTCAGAATGTAGCACACCCATGAATTCATTTGAGATTCATCAATGATCTCTCTAACAATAGCCCATGCATCACTCTCAGCAAAATCCATTGACTTACGGTAGCTATGGACGTTTCCAATATGACCCGTCCCAGACTGAGAGAGATTCTCAGTGTAGACCTATGTTATGTTATTCATTAGACATACAACCACATCTGTCCATCTATGAGTGAGACCCCTGCCCAAACACAACGTTGGATTTATTTTCCCATGCGCCATAACACACACACACACAGCTCAGAGTAAGTCTAGGAAATGGGTCAAAGTCCTCACTTGGGCATGGCTGACAGGATGGCCAGAGAGGAATGTAGGCCAACTGGGAACGCTCTTCCCCCACGTCGTCCCATCCCCGAGGCTGGACTCCTCTTCTAATGCGTGATTGCCTGGTCTGTTAGAATGATGATGATTAGAAAACTAATCACGGGTCAGTTGACCTTAATCATTCGTCATGACACGCTGATCATGCAAATGTCAACATCTACTGAAGACCAATGGCATGCATGATGGACAAGATGATTTCATTAGTTGACTAGTTGATTTGATCAACTCCCCTCTTTTGTTTTTCTAATGTGTTGTTGTTAAACATGAGCATGTTGTCGTCTCCTCCCCAGATATCCGCTGTCCGTTCTGCACCAAGCCTTTCCCGGGTGGCAGAATTGAGGATCACCTGTTGAGCTGTCTCACATCTCCCCCTCTCCCTTACAACAGTAAGTATCTCTCTTCAGCAAATATATAGTGAGTAATAAAAGAAGGGGGATACCTAGTCAGTACAACTGAATGCATTCAACTGGAATGTGTCTTACGCATTGAACCCAACCCCCCCCCCCAGAATCGGAGAGTTGCGGGGGGCTGCCTTAATCGACGTCCAAGTCACCTGCGCCCGAGGAAAAGTTGTTGTTGGGGGTAACTGCCATGCAGAACAGCAGATATTTCCACCTTGCCAGCTCAGGGATTAAACCAGCGACCTTTCAGTCACTGGCCCAACTCTTAACCGCTAAGCTACCCTAATATGTTTGGAACATCAAATAAAATCGCAGTATCGACTCGCAATACATATAGAAACGGGAGAATTGCAATACATATCGTATCAGCTAGGGTTAAATATTTTACAGGTTTTTTACAAATGTTCCATCACGAGAATAAATCACTTTTCACCCGGATAACCCAGTATTTCCCTCCAAAGCCGTAAGTGTCATTCAAAGAAGCATATAAATGTCTGGATTTGATTAGAGATTTGATCAGCATGAATATTCAAACCTGATGCTAGCTGAGCCTGATGAGACATATATTAAATACATTTTACGAGCCATACATTTATGACATTTAATGAGCCCAAGCCCAAAAAAGCCCAAATGATTGTGCCGTTATGCAATGCATATATGATATAGGCTACTGCACATTACACACGACATTAAAACATAAAAGCCCATAGATGTAGCTAGCTATATGTGCTCTTGGGTAAATAAATTAAACTAACTCCTGTAGGCTCATCTTTTTGAGTGTGAACTGTATTACTGTACTGTATTATACTGTATTATGTGGACTGGAATTGCGCACATTGTTCAAACCATGATAGAGCAGAAGAAAACATGTGATTCTGGTGCAGCATATGCGGCCTACAAAGTATAGGTTGGCGAATTTGATTTTAATTTTGAAATATAATAGGGCCTATTTGTATAATTAGTTGGCTGACGCATTTATACCTTTTATAATATTTAGACCTAATGTTATTAGCCTACCATCTTCTCTATTGTTGCTTCATTCATTCCTCGCGTTCAACAGTTAAATTAAATACATTTTGTTGTCCTTATCTTAATCATTCTAAAGACATCCTTGAATAATGTAGGACTACAATTAGATGCAGAAGGCATTCATTTCTCTTCATGAAGATTGAATGGTTATGGGTCTGAATAAATAACTGCTATAGCTTACCACCAACTCGTGTTCACATTTCTTTCAAACTACCCATGAGTTCTATTGGCTGCAGTTTTTAACATTCAGCAAAAAAATGGTTTGCGTCTCTCTTCAAATTGTCTATTAGTATAAGAAATGCTAAAAATAATTATGTCCAGCAAGCTATTCTGGTCTAGTTTTTCCTGCCTGGGACTCCAAGAGCTATGGAGTGTTTTTTAAGGAGAGGGCAGTGGAGCACAGGTGCTTGTGTTTTGTTCAAGAGACAGAGGCTATATGTAAGAAGCATATTTTGAATAACCCATCATTAATTTGCTAAATATAAGCTAATACTGCATTGAATATATTGCCTGAAAGAGATGAGGCTTGGACACGTATATGTAATGGTTTTCTTGACTTGAAGGAGAGTTGGACCAAAATGCGGCGTGGCTATTTAGATTCATGTTTTAATGAAACAAGGAAACACGAATCAATACAAAAACAAGAAACGTAACACGAAAACCGAAACAGCCTATACTGGTGCAAAGTAACACAGAGACAGGAACAAGGACAATCACCCACGACACACTCAAAGAATATGGCTGCCTAAATATGGTTCCCAATCAGAGACAACGATAAACACCTGCCTCTGATTGAGAACCACTTCAGACAGCCATAGACTTCGCTAGCAAACCCCACTAAGCCACAATCCCAATACCTACGAAAAAACCCCAGGACAAAACACACCACATACCAAAACCCATGTCACACCCTGGCCTGACCCAATAAATAAAGAAAACACAAAATACTAAGACCAGGGCGTGACAGTATATCAATCTAGAACAGAATTATGTATTTTGGAAGCAATTTGAATGGAGTTGATGTAGAGAGAGAGAGAGAGAAAAACTGTGAGTACTCCCGCGTGCACTTATTTAAAGCAACAATATTCGAGTGGTAGGCTGTTTTAAAACTCTGCAGCTGCAAAAAAAATATTATCTTAGTTAAAAACAAGGTGACCCCCGAAATTCAGATGGAGATATGTAAATTAGACACTCATTCGGTCTTTATATTACTGCAGATATTGATGCAATTTTTTTTCGAGATGATACTGTAGGTCTACATGCATTGTGAACTGCGCTCCATACTGAGATGGGCTGTATGTCCCCACCCTAAGCGTTGATTCAACATGCAGAGACCGTAGAGAAACCAGATTTAGATATTGCATATCATTTAACAGTTCCATTTCATGCCATGGTGTTCATATAAATTATTCATTATAATTTACTGGTTTCTTGCAGTTATTTATCTTGGGAAAGGGGAGTGGTTTTGGACGGTAAATCCCGGTAACCGGGTTCCTGCCATTCAACCCTAGTATCGGCAACTAAGTATCGTGAAAATATTCTATCGTGAGGTCCCTGGCAATTCCCAGCCCTACTGTCTTTACATCCACCCAGAGAAAGGGTTGACATTGCATGCTAAATGTAATACTCATGTTGGGTCATGAGTGGTGTTATTGCACACAATGTATATAGACTCGCCTTTTTTTGTACTGTGTTATTGACTTGTTAATTGTTTACTCCATGTGTAACTCTGTGTTGTCTGTTCACACTGCTAAGCTTTATCTTGGCCAGGTCGCAGTTGCAAATGAGAACTTGTTCTCAACTAGCCTACCTGTTTAAATAAAGGTGAAATAAAAAAATAAAATAAAAATAATGGTGTTATTACAGTCTATTACACAAACTGTGGTCTCAGCGGATGTGCTTTGTCTAACTGTCATTTCTGTGATGTGTGTGGTGGTCTCAGTGGACGTGCTGAGTAAGGACAGTGGTGAGTGTTCCATCTGTCTGGACGAGCTGCAGCAGGGAGAGACCATCGCCCGGCTGGCCTGCCTTTGTGTCTACCACAAGAGGTAATTACACTGAGGATTTAATACACACAATATATCTGTCTCAAATGGAACCCTTGTCCCTATATAGTGCACTTATTTTGACCAGCGCCCCCCATAGGGCTCTGGTCGAAAGTATTTCACTATATAGGGAATGGTGTGCCATTATGGGATGCAGGCATACACTTTGCCCAGTATGAAAAGGGGTGATATTTCTCACACACAAGAGCACAGATCTGATAATTCATAATTCATTCAATACTTTTCTATTCTATCTACCAGGAAGCAATTATGCAACTGTGATGCATGGGAAGCATCACATGCATGGGAAGCATGTGATACAATCATGAGTTGTATTCTTTTGAAATCTCATTTAGGACTGTAGCAGTTATGACAATTTGTTAGCTGGTAACTGTCATGCAAATCACCGCCGGTCTCATGTTAATTGACGGTTAATTAACAAACACTTTAAAGCATCTATGGGCTTACACGCATTAAGCCACTGATGCAGACCCTTGGAACATCTACATTTTTAAAAAGTTTAATAAATCCATTTAATACACACCATCAAATTAAATCCATGATTTATTTTAGGCAGGTCTTAAGAACCTATGGTATGAAGAAAATGTATTTCAGAAGAACATGATTACTGATCTGGCAGTTCGTTTAGAAGACATGATTTGCTTATAATTCCCATGCCATTATTTCATATTATATTCTTTTTATAGTAAGAAGAATACAATTTAAAATAATACAATTGAACATAGCTGCATGAAATAGAAAGGATATTTTCCGCAATCAATTGCAGTGTGTGTGCACTGTATTGAGCGGTTATAAAAAGTGATACTTTTTAACATGTCCTATATGCTTAATATAGAGTTATTTGGCAACTTTAGTTGTAATCCAAACCTTAGAATGTTTTTGAAAAATCAAACCAATATGGTCTGCATGATCAAATTTTGATGATGTGAAAAAGTCACAAAATAATGCATGCACTATTTTATTACACACATAAAAAAAATGAGGAGCTGGCTCTCGCTGCGTGACAGGTGATATTCAAATTCAATCATGAAGTGGTTGAATTGATTTTCAATTGTATTTGCATTGATGTCAGAGTGATTACAGGGACAATGGAGTGCTGAGTACCAGGCCATTTGTGACTTGAGGGCCATTAACAAGTTTGGTTGGCTACTAACGACCATCAGCATCATTATTTACAGAGAACAGTTTTGGAGTAGCCTAGTTATTGTTACTCAGCGGTCACTTGGAATTTGACTGTGGTCATGAACGGTAACTTGGAATTTGACTGTGGTCATGACTCGTGAATTGGCAATAGAATGGCCTTACTGAGGAACTCAGTGACTTTCAACGTGGCACCGTCATAGGATGCCACCTTTCCAACAAGTCAGTTTGTCAAATGTCTTCCCTGCTAGAGCTGCTCCAGTTAACTTTAAGTGCTGTTATTGTGAAGTGGAAACATCTAGGAGCAACAAAGGCACAGCTGTGAACAGGGCCGACAAATGCCGAAGCGCATAGTGCGTAAAAAACGTCTGTCCTCGGTTGCAACACTCACTACCGAGTTCCGAACTGCCTCTGAAAGCAACGTCAGCACAATAACTGTTTGTCGGGAGCTTCATGAAATTGGTTTCCATGTCTGAGCAGCTGCACACAAGCCTAAGATCACCACGCACAATGGCAATCTTCGCCTGGAGAGGTGTAATGTTCGCCACCATTGGACTCTGGAGCAGTGGAAACGCGTTCTCTGGTGTGATGAATCACACTTCACCATCTAGAAGTCTGAAGGATGAATCTGGGTTTGGCAGATTCCAGGAGAACACTTCCTGCCCCAGATTTTTGACGAGCAGGTGTCCGTCCATATGTTCTTTAAAAGTAATTTCCTCACCATCTTAAATAAGCATGCCCCTTTCAAAAAATGTTGAACTAAGAACAGATATAGCCCTTGGTTCACTCCAGACCTGACTGCCCTCGACCAGCACAGAAACATCCTGTGGCGTACTGCAAGAGCATCGAATAGTCCCCGCGATATACAACTTTTTAGAGAAGTCAGGAACCAATACACACAGTCTGTTAGGAAAGCAAAGGCTAGCTTTTTCAAACAGAAATTTACATCCTGCAGCTCTAACTCCCAAAGGATCTGGGACAGTGTAAAGTCCATGGAGAATAAGAGCACCTCCTCCCACTGCACTGAGGCTAGGAAACACTGTCACCACCGATAAATCCACGATAGTCAAGAATATCAATAACCTGGACTTGTACAAATCAGCTGGGCGAGACAATCTGGACCCTCTCTTTTCAAAATTATCTGCCGCCATTGTTGCAACCCCTATTACTAGTCTTTTCAACCTCCCTTTCATATCGTCTGAGATTCCTAAAGATCGGAAAGCTCCCGCGGTCATCCCTCTCTTCAAAGGGGGTGACACTCTAGACCCAAACTGTTACAGACCTATATCCATCCTGCCCTGCCTTTCCAAAGTCTTCGAAAGCCAAGTTAACAAACAGATCATTGACCATTTTGAATCCCACCTTACCTTCTCCGCTGTGCAATCCGGTTTCTGAGCTGGTCACGGGTGCACCTCAGCCACGCTGACGGTACTAAACGATATCATAACCGCCATCGATAAGAGACGGTACTGTGCAGCCGTCTTCATCGACCTGGCCAAGGCTTTCGACTCTGTAAATCACTATATTCTTATTGGCAGACTCAACAGCCCTGGTTTCTCAAATGACTGCCTCGCCTGGTTCACCAACTACTTCTTGGATAGAGTTCCGTGTGTCAAATCGGAGGGCCTGTTGTCCGGACCTCTGGCAGTCTCTATGGGGGTACCACGGGGTTCAATTCTTGGGCCGACTCTTTTCTCTGTATATATCAATGATGTTGCTCTTTTGCTACGGGTGATTCCTTGATACAATTCTACGCAGATGACACCATTCTGTATACATCTGGCCCTTTTTTGGACACTGTGTTAACAAACCTCCAAACGAGCTTCAATTCCTTACAACACCCCTTCCGTGGTCTCCAACTGCTCTTAAAGCTAGTTAAACTAAATGCATGCTCTTCAACCGATCGCTGCCTGCACCTGCCCGCCTGTCCAACATCACTACTCTGGACGGTTCTGACTTAGAATATGAGGACCACTACAAATGCCTAGGTGTCAGGCTAGACTGTAAACTCTCCTTCCAGACTCATATTAAGCATCTTCAATCCTAAATTAAATCTAGAATCGGCTTCCTATTTCGCAAACAAAGCCTCCTTCACTCACGATGCCAAACATCCCTCGTAAAACTGACTATCTTACCGATCCCTGTCATTTACAAAATAGCCTCCAACACTCTCTTCTTGGATGCAGTCTATCACAGTGCCATCTGTTTTGACACCAAAGCCCCATATACCACCCACCACTGTGACCTGTATGCTCTCGTTGGCTGGCCCTCGCTACATATTCGTCGTTAGACCCACTGGCTCCAGGTCATCTAAGTCTTTGCTAGGTAAAGGTCCGCCTTTTCTCAGCTCACTGGTCACCATAACAACAACCAGCCGTAGCACGCGCTCCAGCAGGTATATCACACTGGTCATCCCCAAAGCCAACACCTACTTTGGCCGCCTTTCCTTCCAGTTCTCTGCTGCCAATGACTGGAACAAATTGCAAATATCGCTGAAGTTGGAGACATATATCTCCCTCACTAACTTTAAGCATCAGCTATCTGAGCAGCTCACCGATCGCTGCAGCTGTACACAGCCCATCTGTAAATAGCCCATCCAATTATCTACCTCATCTCCATATTATTTTTAATTACTTTTATTGCTCTTTTGCACACCAGGATTTCTACTTGTACATCATCATCTGCACATCTATCACTTCAGTGTTAATTTGCTAAATTGTAATTACTTCGCTACTATGGCCTATTTATTGCCTAGGCCTTACCTCCTTACTCCCATTTGCACACTGTATATAGATTTTTCTATTGTTGTTGACTGTACATTTGTTTATCCCATTTGTAAGTCTGTGTTGGTGTTTTTTGTCATACTGCTTTGCTTTATCTTGGCCAGGTCGCAGTTGTAAATGAGAACTTGTTCTCAACTGGCCTACCTGGTTAAATAAAGTTGATATAGAAAATAAACACTAAATGACCAAAAGTATATCACTAAAAGCTCCACTGAAGAACTCTTGTGCTAGCAGCAAACAATGAGCGTCTAATAACCTCATTCTTTTTTTCCCTGAAAGACCTAACCTTATTGTAAGTCATTCACCTCTTTAAGACCAGGAAGTCTCTTGAGGTGTGAACCTCTAGGTGTGTAACCACAACTAGGCCTGTGACAAATGGGGAAAGATTTCTTTACGTTTAAAAGACCTTTTTTTTTTTGTTAAAAAGATATGAAAAAATTTATGAAATTGCATGTGAATTCAAAAGGCACAATATTGTCCTGCATATGACCTCTGGAGGGCAATGCAGCTCCTTTTACTGCAGTCATGGCTACTTCATCCCTGATCACTCTTCCTTCGTGTGAAGCTGTCTTATGTCTGTTGTTGGGGGCCTGAGCTCCTGCCCGCTACAGTTTGGGTCTCATGGTGCGTCTCATTCAGATGGTTAAGCATTGCACCTGGACTACAATTCTTATAAGTTTGTATTTCACCACCTTCTCATTTAACTTCTGAAAGTATTACCAAACAGGACTTCGCTGCTATCGCGTGCCTTTCTCTGCTATTTTTCCAACTGTTGACGACAATGACGTAGTGGTGGATAGTCAACTCCAAAATAATAGATTCCTCTACTCCTTGCATGTCGACTCCCGGTGTCAACTCCCATTTCTGAGTGTCACAATTCAATTCCACACACAATTGACTCCTAAGATTTTGTATTTTTGGAACAGAGGAGACTGATTAGTGCCTGTACTTTTGAGAACACAAACACTTCCATATTTCATAGTGAGTTAGCGAAGGAACGGATAGAGAGGGGAGGGGCACGGTTATAGGCAGGTCGGCTACCAGACAGACTATCCGAACCGTTCACTCGGCCTATCTATCGGTAATCAAAAGCTGTATCTCGCAATTTCTTGGCTTGCACATGTCTTGCAACTTCTGTAAAGCAAGGCCCTATTATCAATGAATAGGCTAGGACCATATTGTTTTATTTTATTTTGTACTTTTTACCCCTTTTTTCTCCCCAATTTCGTGATATCCAATTGGTAGTTAGTCTTGTCCCATCGCTGCAACTCACTTATGGACTCGGGAGAGGTGAAGGTCGAGAGTCATGCGTCCTTCGAAAACAGGACCCTGCCAAGCCGCGTTGCTTCTTGACGCACTGCTCGCTTAACCCGAAAGCCAGCCGCACCAATGTGTCAGAGGAAACACTGTCCAGCTTGCAGGAGCCCAGCCCGCCACAAGGAGTCGCTAGAGCGCGATGGGTCAAGGAAATCCCGGTTGGCCAAACCCTCCCCTATCCCAGAAGATGCTGGGCTAATTGTATGCCGCCTCATGGGTCTCCCAGTCACAGCCGGCTGTGACACAGCCTGAGATCGAACCCAGGTCTGCAGTGATGCCTCAAGCACTACGATGCAGTGCCTTAAATTGTTGCGCCAGGCTATGATATTCTACACACACAACACAAAACTGAACATCCATTCGCATCATTAACAAAGAGAACAAGCAGGCAAGCCAGCGTGAGGAAGAGAGAAGAGGGGCAGGCAGAAAGAACTCCATATGTCTTGGTAATCTGTATCTCACATTCACCAAAGTAGCCTAAAGTTTGCCTCCTCATCCCTGGTTTTATAAATATTATTTGTTTTTATAAATATTATTAAACTTTCCCTAGGCCTTAGGGATTTTTAAATGCCAATGATCCCAATTTCCTTTAAACGTTCTCACATCCCTAACCAAAACAAGTGTTTCTAATCAGGCTGTCTCACAGTGAGTCAGCTGCACCATGGTCATAGTTAAGTCCCACCCCGGGACCACAGATGGAAGTTAGTTATGTATCTAAAACTCTGTTGTAATAGACATATTATGCATGGTCCCTAACATATAAGTGAATATGTGATAATCAAAAGGGAAAATAGACATTTGTTTCTCTGTCCAGCTGTATTGACTCCTGGGCGAAGGTGAAGACCTGCTGTCCTGAACACCCTTTTGATTGACTCATGGGTCACATGTCCTGCTCAGTGACACACCTGACTCAGGTATGTACATGTTCATAACCACATTTGTTCCATCCTCATGATGTCACATTACCCAACTGGGTAGAAGTTAGTATGGACATGATTATGTACTTGAATATGAAGAGATTTACACATTCCAAATGTTTGACGTACTTTAGATTTTTACCCCACAGGAGACTGCAATGTATCTACAATTGCAGAAAATATATACGACAATGATTAATACCAGAGGCAAGCCTCCTCATAACAACACAACCCCACAAGGATGCGACCAATGACCACTTTACCATCTTGGACCTGGTTTAGTCCATTTGAACTCAACGCAGACCACTATAATCACCCCTGGAATAGATGGCACCTCTCCTCTGTCAATGTAGCGAAACTATAGCCTAAACTGCTGGAGGGGATATATTATCATACCAGGTTGGCAGTCCCCTGAAAGACCTTTGGGACTCAAGGAGAGGAAAATGTGTTTCTGTGCTCCCTGCATTCTTCTTACCCTAATGTGGACTATCCATATGAAAAGGTAATGTTATCTTTCCTGATGCTGCAAAACAATATTGTGCAGAGATTCACGTTACAGTGGATAAATGTTTCTGTTCATAAAAAAACAGCCCAGCTCCGGAAAAAAATAAATGAGTTGATTATGCGTAAATATTGCAATGTATTGTTTTTAAAAGCCATATGTTGGAACGCAGGGCTTTATTTTGTGGGTGGGGTTGTTATAGTGATTGTAGGTGTTTTTCTGTTGTCACCATGACACATTTCAGGAGAAGGATGGTGGGTGTGAGTTGATTGATAGTTTGGTCAGTTTAGGTCAGTTTGTTTGGTTGGTGCTGACACCACTGTATTAGGTCCTTTACTCCAGCGGTAGCAGGTTGTTGATATTTCCATACGGTTGTTTGTGTGTGTGTGTGTGTGCGTGCGATAGCGGTGTGGACGAATGGGCCCAGCTAATGTTGGGATGACACCGCCTGACTGGACCGCAGAAGTGAACTGCAGTCCTCTCACTGGCTGTATACATGAGAAGTGTGTGTGCTTAGTGCCCTGGGTGAAAGCGATAGATTTAATCATTGTGATACTTTGTTCCTAAAAGTATCTGTGTGATTAAAAACATTCTGCTACTTTGACATGGCCTCCCTCTGTGAGACCCACCTCGCCTGTTGTGCTGGTGTTTGTGGGTCTTCATGTCCCCCTGCCTCTCTAGGGTGTTGTCCGGATTGTTGGACCAGACCCTGTGCGCTAGTCTGGCTATCTGGCTCCCTGCATTCATGTCTGAATGGGAGGGATGATGTATTTAATGGCATGATTACTCCATAAGGCAGCTGCCTTGCCTATCCCATGATTCCTGTCGCTGGAAGCAAAGAACAGCTGATGGGGGTGATTCTTATATTACCCCACCCCCCTTTCCCCATAAGAGGATTTATAGACATTGTATTATTCCAGTTATTATTATTACTACTAAATGTGCTAAGCAGATACATTTGCCTGTGTTTTGGTTGCCTTTGCCTGGTGCGATTTGTCTGTCCAGGCTCCTCTGGTGTAGTGTACTCTGGGGATCAGTGGTGATGCTACCAGCATGAGGATCAGCCCTGTTCAGCATTCCTATTGGATGATATCCCTGAGTTCTTGCCCCACATCTTGCATTCTGAACTGAGGTGCTACGACCTTTCCTGCCCCTAGATGGCAGCCCGGTGCATGTTATTCTTTCGTCCCCAAAAAATAAGAAAAAACTATTCCGCCAAAAGTATGTATGCATGTCTGTGTACATGAAACAGTGGTAGGGGATGTGTGTGAAAAAGAGAGAAATTGATCATTAGACATAAATGTTACAATATTTGTGGTTATGACGATGAATAATGATGTTGTGTACTTTTGAGGAGGGAGCGGAGGGGTTGTCAGTGAAAATATGGACAATCTGAAGCCCCAAATGTTCTTTTACTTTACTACTCTTCCCTTTTAGCTGTGTGGTGCCATACCTCCATTTTTACATATGTTATTACTCGGCAGCATAGCTTTTCTCCAAGGACGATAATTTATATATTCAATGATAACGTTTTTAAGGTCACCATGGTGATATCTGCATCCCAAGATATGGACAATCTGCCTTCTCTGGTATAACAGAACAATTCCGTTTATTTATTAAAGTGTACATATGTATTGCAATTCAAAATGGCTTGGTCTTTGTCTGTTCATTATACTGTTTCTAAGCTCTAATCTTTTGTATGTCTCAAAGTTGTTTTTATATGTATTTTTTTACAATAAATATACTTGTGTGAGCCATGTTTAGTAATTGTCATTGTTTGCATATGTGAGTACTGTAGTGTTCATAAGTGTTTTGTGGAATGTCTGCAATGGTCATTGCTAAAGAGGTAATGGCGTGACACTCATTTTTATATACTGATTTCTACAGTTAAGTTATTCATTGTAAATGACTATCCTACATATTTTTCTCTCGACCATGTGAAATTTGGGGGTCAAGTTTCACAATTATGTATATTCCTAACTGATTGCATTCTTTAGATTTACCAAAGATGGTTACTCAAACCTTTACGAGCACCAGATTACAGTATTGCATTTCCTGTTGTTAGGCCTCTTAATGATTAAAGTACATCCCCTTTTGACTACATTTGTGGAAAAGAACAGTGGAGAAACTTTGTGGTTTTCCATTTCCCCAAGCTACAGATCTGAAAATGTATGTTGGTTTGTTCTGTCACATGCTGTGTTTACACAGGCAGCCCAATTCTGATGTTTTTTTCACTAATTGGTATTTTGGCCAATCAGATCTGAAAAATATGTGATCGGTCAAAACAATTGGGCTGCTTGTGTAAACGCAGCCTTAGTTCCTCTAATCACCATCACTGTCAGTGACAGTTAGGTTCAGGAAATAACACAAATGGGCACAGGCAGCTAAAGGTAGATGTTCCAGAGTCGTCTGAGCCAAGCAGCGATTGACAGTCTGTGTGTAGGCTAGATCAACAGGAAGGACAGTACGGTCATTGAAGTTCAAGTGAAACCCAGGTGTAAAGGAGGTAAGTCATCTCCTGTTTTGTCTACCAAATTGAATTGGAAACAAATATGATGTGATTAGTTAAAAGACCAATTACTGGGAGGAAGAAAAGTCAGAATTGGGCTGCCTTTGTAAACAGCCAATTCATTGACTGAACCAGATGACAGAATTTTGGGGATGTCAAAGATCTCAGGCTGTTGTGGATGACATATTGTATGTGTCAGTTTGGATAAAAAAAATGTAGTAAGACATGTAGTAAAACATTTAACAAGGCACCTGTTAATTGAAATGCATTCCAGGTGACTACCTCATGAACCTGGTTGAGAGAATGCCAAGAGTGTGCAAAGGGTGGCTACTTTGAAGAGTCTAAAATATATTTTGATTTGTTTAAGACTTTTTGGTTACTGCATGGTTCCATAGGTGTTATTTCATAGTTTTGATGTCTTCACTATTATTCTACAATGTAGAAAATAGTACAAATTAAGAAAAACTTTTGAATGAGTAGGTGTCCAAACTTTGACTGGTACTGTATATCTGATGATGAATTGGACAACACAAACATTTGATCTAATTTTGTATAACTGATACAGTAAAAGTGATTACTTTTTGGCCTTAGCTTTCCAGTTGTCATTTTGATGTGTTCACCGCTGAACTCTGACACAGTGGTTTGACCTTCTTCTTGTTCCTGCTACTAAGAACTGCGTTCACACACATAGACAAAACCACCTGTGTCAGTGAGTACACTAATACAAAAAAAATTATCTGGTAGTAACATGCACAGTATGTTCGATTGGTCGTAAATGCAAGGATGTTATTGTTGCATGACTTTTCCGATACATGGCTGTTATATTTCTTCTACTATACATGGTTTACTCAACCCAGGTTTCTCCTTATGTGGAAACCCCCCCCAATGAGGCAATATGCCCGCAACACATTTTTACTTTCAAAATTAAGTTTTGCACCTCTATTTTCTTACTGACTTTTTGATATCAACGTCCTCTGTACTTTCCTTTCAACATCAGTGTCTTCTAACCACTCCTCCTTTTCAGACTCCACTCTGCCAGAATGACAGATGCTCAGAACTACTCCATGCCCACAGAGTCTCAGGATGCCCTGAACTCTAACCTGCCACCCCCTTACCCCCATGGGGAAACTCAAGTGGACCCCATGCCACCATACATACCACCCCCCTGCTCTGCAGCTCCAGCCATGTATCCTCCATCCCTCTACCCCCCAGTCCTGTACCCACCACAGGCAGGGGTAGACATGGGAACTCTCCCCCCTGGAGAGTGTAACCCTTTGGGAGAGCCAGGTATGTATCTGTCCGGCTATAGCAAGGAAAGAGGGAATCGATCATGCGGATGGATTATTCATGTCTTTCCTCATATTACTGCCAATTACTATAACATTGAACATTTCTGATTGAATAATTAATGTCCACTAAATTCACTTGTGTTACATAACCACTGAAAAGTCTGCAAAGTCTGGTCACTACAGTATTCCAGTGTTGTGTCCAATAACAACATGGGACTGTTGTTCTGTCACTCACAAAGGATCTTCTTCACCAGAGGCAGACGCCGCCCTATTGGTGTCATCTTTTGATGACAAGACCATAAGGAAGGCGTTTATCAGAAAGGTCTGTACTGATGAGTCTCAGAGATTTGGGGCTTTATTCAATCCATATCGCCAAAGTTCAGAGCTATAGCGTGCTTGAAATGTAAAGGTAATTTCCAATTTAGTCGACATATACAGTGTTTAACACATGCAGTCTGCTACCGTGGGAACATTGTCTTTAAATGTAAATCGGGCTACAATGCGGAACTTCAGTGCTACGGATTGAATAGAGCCCTTAGTCTTTGACCCCCAGGTTTCATGGTGACCTCCCCAGTATACCTGGCGAGCAAAGTGGCTAACGGTAACCCTGTCTTTCTACCTGTGCAGGTGTTCAGTGTCGTGACCCTGCAGTTGCTGGTGACCTTCAGCATCGTGTGTGTGTTCACGTTCTCCAGTGTGGTGAGGGCGGCGGTGCAGAGCAACATCTGGATCTACCTCAGCTCATACATCCTGTTTGCTGTGGTGGCCATCTCCCTTAGCTTCTCCAATTCCTTCAGCAGAAGCCATCCCTGGAACCTGGTGGGACTGGTAGGTCACACACAGACAAACACAACCTCTTTCGCAGCTTGGTAGAGCAGTGACTGACATACTGGCTAATGCAGTCAATGAGTTAATACTGAAGTGTGGGTTAGATTGAATTGAGCTCAAGGTTCATCTGTTGACTGATATACTGTATATAAACTACGCAATTGTTCTTTAGATGTTCCCAAACATTATTGAAAAAAAGAACTTACCTGTGATGGTTATAAATGCTTCTTCCTGTATTCACAGTTCCCTGTTAGTTAATGCCAAAGCCATTCTAGAACCTAGTTGCATGACTAATGAGAACAACTGTCTGAAACACAAAAGACAAAGATACAGTGTGATTTGTGGTTGGGTGAGTGTTATTCTAACTGTGTAATGTACTACCTTTAGTCAGTGGTCACTCTCACCCTATCTTACTTGGTCGGCACTGTGGCTTCATTTCACAATACCACTGCTGTAGTCATCGCCATGGGAGCAACAGTGGCGATCTCCTTCACCATCATCATCTTCTCAGCCCAGGTCAGACTCAGTCTTTTCAAATAACAAAAAACATGATATTATGCTGAATTGGACCACTACTGTAGTACCTACCAAGTGTGTTTAATGTGGTCAGGCTGATCAGTGACCAAGCCTATCTAGCCTTACTCACTGTCCTCTCTTTGGTCTGCAGACTCGAGTGGACTTCACAATTTGTAATGGCATCCTGCTGGTGCTGGCTGTGGACCTTCTCATGTTCAGCTTCTTCTGCTGTTTCTTCTACTCCAATGTGCTGCAGATAGTCTACGGATCTCTGGGAGCCCTGCTCTTCTCACTGGTACAGAACTCACTCAATGTTACTTTCCTTTTAGGCCATGTCTGTTTATCCAGCCTTATAGCCAGAATGAATGCCTCCATCCATTGCACCCTAAACACATTCTTTCCTCCGTCACCTTTTCCCTTTCTGTGTCTCTCCCTCAGTTCTTGGCGATTGACTGCCAGCTGGTGATGGGCAGGCAGAAGTACGCTCTAGATCCAGAGGAGTATGTGTTTGCTGCCCTGATCCTGTACCTGGACATCATTAACATCTTCCTCTATCTGCTCATCATAATGGGAGGCTCCAGCAAATAGTCAACACCTGGAAGAAACCTACAATGACACACATATGTAGCTATAGTCCTTAGCACTCCAAACTAAAGCTGGGCAATATGGACAAAAATCCATATCGCGATAAATTGCATGAATTGATGCGATAACGATAAATAGAACGATACGTTTATAACAATGTGCGCCATTCTTTTTGTATCCTTTAAAACTACTACTACTAGTTTGATGGTTGTAGTCATCAATTGTCCCATTAACAATCATCCATATTAGCAAACTTATTTAATTTCAAACATCACATTTCTTGAGCCTTTTGGTCCAGGCTTGTAAGGGGGCCCAAGAGGCACAAAAAAAAAGGAAATACATACAGTATATATATATAGGTAAAATATACATATTTTTTACTACATCCACCAAACACAGGAGGACTCAGGAGCCTGCTCTCAATGAATTTAGACATCCTTCTGCCACTCTGCTAATCATCAGATGGGGGAAGAGAGGAAGTAGGGGGCCCACATGTGTAAAACACTTTAGTTGCCCCGCTACACATTTTGCCATGGGGCGGAGAGTCATTTTTGCAGTTTTAAAGCTCATTACCTGCAATTCTACACATTTTGCCATGACTTATGCCATGTTAATGATATCTCAGTGAGAGTGAATAACAAAATCAAAGGAGGCCCCCAGGAGGTCAGGGCCCCTGGGCATGTGCCCTGCATGCAGCCATGATTATTACAGGATTTAGATTAGATAGTCTAGCCAGCTAACTTGTCTAAAAAGTGTTAGCTGACATGGCTTATTGAATGCCTGTCAGTAAACTGTTTTCCATCCAATTATTTTTTTTGCGAGAAAAATACGTCACATAAAACATTTTATGACAGGCCTGATGGAAACAGCAAATTTGTTGGTAAACTTTCCAAATGTTGACTAAACTAAATACGCTAGACAAGGTGGGATCTTTTTGTGTCGGTAAAATTAATAATGCGCGAAATGGCAGTGGAAACTCTTTTAAGCACAAATATAATAACCATCATATCGATGTAGACTTGAAGTCATGCGATGACATGTTGTGTTATTCTCCCACTACGACTTGGGAAACCATGCAGTTTATTAGGCAACAGGTGAAATAAATTCTGATGAACTTTACAGGGTGGTGAAAGTGCAAGGTGATGAGCTTTATGCTCCTTTCCAATAAATATAATGGTTCTTATTCTGGTGACATGATGACAGATGCTTAGCTGCCATTTGACAAATAAAATAATCTTGCTCTTTAGTCCATATTAATAACATCATGTAGGCTACACACACATTGTATATACAGTGCATTCAGAAAGTATTCAGACCCCCTTTTTCAACATTGTTACGTTACAGCCTTATTCTAAAATTGATACATTTCATTTTTTCCCTCAACTCTACACACAATACCCCATAATGACAAAGAGAAAACAGTATTTTGTTTATGCAAATTTTAAAAAAAAACAAAAAAAAACAGATACCTTATTTACGTAAGTATTCAGACCCTTTGCTATGAGACTTGAAATTGAGTTCAGGTGCATCCTGTTTCCATTGATCATCCTTGAGATGTTTCTACAACTTGGGAGTCCACCCGTGGTAAATTAAATTGATTGGACATTATTTGGAAAGGTACACACATGTCTATATAAGGTCCCAGAGTTGAAAGTGTATGTCAGTGCAAAAACCAAGCCAAGAGGTGGAAGGAATTGTTGGTAAAGCTCCGAGACAGGATTGTGTGGAGGCACAGATCTGGGGAAGAGTACCAAAAAGTGTCTGCAGCATTGAAGGTCCCCAAGAACACAGTGGCCTCCATCATTCTTAAATGGAAGAAGTTTGGAAGGAAACTGAGCATTTGGGGGAGAAGGGCCTTGGTCAGGGAGGTGACCAATAACCTGATGGTCACTCTGACAGAGCTTTAGAGTTCGTCTGTGGAGATGAGAGAACCTTCCAGAAGGACAACCATCTGTGCAGCACTCCACCAATCAGGCCTTTATGGTAGAGTGGCCAGACGGAAGCCACTCCTCAGTAAAAGGCACAATACAGCCCGCTTGGAGTTTGCCAATAGATTCTCTGGTCTGATGAAACCAAGATTGAACTCTTTGGCCTGAATGCCGAGCTTCACGTCTGGAGGAAACATGGCACCATCCCTGCAATGAAGCCTGGTGGTGGCAGCATCACGCTTTGGGGATGCTTTTCAGTGGTAGGGACTGGGAGACTAGTCAGGATCAAAGGAAAGATGAACGGAGCAAAGTACAGAGAGATCCTCGATGAAAACCTGCTCCAGAACACACAGGACCTCAGACAGGGGCGACGGTTCACAACATTAAGCACACAGCCAAGACAACGCAGGAGTGGCTTCGGGACAAGTTCCTGAATGTCCTTGAGTGGCCCAGCCAAAGCCCCAAACTTGAACCCGATCAAACATCTCTGGAGAGACCTGAAAATAGCTGTGCAGCGACGCTTCCAACCCAACCCGACAGAGCTTGAGAGGATCTGCAGAAAAGAATGTGAGTCACTCCCCAAATATAGGTGTACCAAGCTTGTAGCGTCATACCCAGGAAGACTCGAGGCTATAATCACTGTCAAAGGTTCTTCAACAAAGTACCGAGTAAAGTGTATGAATACTTATGTAAATGTGATATCAGGTTTTTATTTTTAATACATTTGCAAACATGTCTAAAAACCTGTTTTTGCTTCGTCATTATGGGGTATTGTTTGTAGATTGAGATTTTTATTTTATTTAATCCATTTTAAAATAAGGCTGTAACATAACAAAATGTGGGGAAAAAATCAAGGGGTCTGAATACTTTCCCAAGGCACTGTATATACCTTGTTTGTATTAATTTGTATTTATTAGGGATCCCCATATTCCTGGGGTCCAAACACACCAAAACACCCACATTTCATATAAAACAGTGAACTGTTTGTACTGAATGAGCTAAAGATAAAACATCATACAACATCACTACACCACCACACAAAATGTTCAATACCACCATACAGCAATATTACAATGTGTGCATATGCATGTGTCTGTACCTTTGTGTGTGTCTCTTCACAGTCCCCGTTGTTCCATAAGGTGTATTTTTACCTGCTTTTTAAATCTGATTGCTTGCATCAGTTACCTGATGTGGAATAGAGTTACATGTAGTCATGGCTCTATGTAGTACTGTGCGCCTCCCATAGTCTGTTCTGAACTTGAGGACTGTGGAAGAGACCTCTGGTGGCATGTCTTGTGGGGTATACATGGGTGTCCGAGCTGTGTGCTATTATTTTAAAACAGACAGCTCGGTACCTTCAGCTTATCAACACCTCTTACAAAAACAAGTAATGATGAAGTCAATCTCCACTTTGAGCCATGAGAGATTGACATGCATGTCATTAATGTAAGCTCTGTGTACTTTTAATGGCCAGCCGTGCTGCCCTGTTCTGAGCCACTTGCAATTTTCCCAAGTCCCTCTTTGTTGTACCTGACCACACTACTGAACAGTAGTCCAGGTGTGACAAAATTAGGGCCTGTAGGACCTGTCTTGTTGATAGTGTTGTTAAGGAGGCAGAGCGGCACTTTATTATGGAAGGACTTCTCCGCATCTTAGTTACTGTTGTATCAATATGTTTTAACCATGATAGTTTACAATCCAGGGTTACTCCAATGTTATTAGCCAACCTCTTTCTCTCTCTATTGTTGCTTCATTCCTTCCGTGCTTTCAACAGTTAAATGAAATCTGTTTCGTTGTCCTTATTTTTATAATTCTAATGACATCCTTGAATAACATAGGACTAGAATTCGATGCAGAATGTTTTCACTTCTCCTTATGAAGATTGAATGGTTATGGGTCTGAATAAATAACTGCTATAGCCTACCGCCATTGCGTGTTGCGCTTCTTTCAAATTACCCACGAGTTCTATTGGCTGCTGTATTTAACATTCAGCAAAAAATTACTTGGGTCCAGCAAGCTATTCTAGCCTAGATTTTCCTGCATGGGACTCTAAGAGCTAAGTAGAATTTTTAAGGAGAGGCCAGAGGAACACAGGTGCTTGCGTATTGAGCAAGAGACAGAGGCTATAAATTAGAAGCTTATTATGCATAACCCATCATTAATTAGCTAAATAAAAAGGCTAATACTGCATTGAATGTATTGCCTGAAAGAGGTAGGCTAGGACATCTATATAGGATTCTATATAAATCTAGAACAGGATTATCATATTTGGATGCAATTTTGAATGGAGTTGATCGAGAGAGAGAGAAAGACTACGAGAGTGCTCACGCGTGTGCACTGATTTAAATGAGTGATAGGCTGTTTTAAAACTATGCAGCTGCAATAAAAACAACTCTTTACAATTAAAAAACAAGGTGACCCCCAAAAGCCAGATGGAGATGGGTAAATTAGACACGCAGTCGTCTTTATATTACTGTAGCATAGGCTATGCTGCAGCAAATGTAGGCCTACCTGTCACAAGAACAAAAGTTACCATGATGAGATGATACTGTAGGTTTACATGCATTGTGAACTGCGCTCCATACTGAGATGGGCTGTATGTCCCCACCCTAAGCGTTGATTCAACATGCAGAGGCCGTAGAGAAACCAGATTTAGACATCACATATAATTTACCAGTTCCATTTCACACCATGCTGTTCATATAAATCCTTTATTATAATTTACCGGTTTCTCGCAGTTATTTATCCCGGGAAAAGGGAGTGGTTTTGGGAGGTAAATTGCGGTAACTGGGTTCCCGCCATTCAAACCTATCGCCAATCAGTAAACGGAACGTCTGAGTTCCATTGTCTCCTTTACCGCAGTGCTTTCAGAAAGTATTCAGACCCCTTGACCTATTTCACATTTTGTTGTGTTGCAGCCTGAATTCAAAATTGATTACATCATTTTTTCTCAGGTATTTACAAACAATATGCTATATTGACAAAGCGAAAACATGTTAAACATTTTTGCAAATGTATTGAAAATGAAATATCACATTTACATTTTTTTTTAACCTTTATTTAACTAGGCAAGTTTAAGAACAAATTCTTATTTACAATGACGGCCAAACCCGACGATGCTGGGTCAATTGTGTGCCGCCCTATGGGACTCCTAATCACGGCCGGTTGTGATACAGCCTGGATTTAAACCAGGGTGTCTGTAGTAATGCCTCAAGATGCAGTGCCTTAGACCGCTGCGCCACTCGGGAGCCCAAATAATTATTCAGTCAATACTTTTTAGAAGGCTTTCTGGGTAAGTCTCTTAAGAGCTTTTCATACCTGGATTGTGGAACATTTGCCGATTATTATTTTCAAAATCCTTCAAGGTCTTTCAAATTGGTTGTTGATCATTGCTAGACAACCATATTCAGGTCTTGCCATAGATTTTCAAGTAGATTTAAGTCAAAAGTATAACTCGGCCACTCAGGAACATTCACTGTCTTCTTGGTAAGCAACTTGTATTTTAGGTTATTGTCCTGATGAAAGGTTAATTCATCTCCCAGTTTCTGGTGGAAAGCAGAGTGAACTAGGTTTTCCTCTAGGATTTTGCCATAAAATCCCCCAGCCCTTAACGATTACCCATAATACCCCGTCTGCCAGAAAACAAAAAGCAAACTGGCATTTCGGACAGAAGGGGGGGGGGGGGTCTTGTGAGGTTGCTTTGGGCCCCCAATTCAGCCATTTCCAACACCCGAGTGGCGCAGGAGGTCTAAGGCACTGCATCTTGAGGCGTTACTACAGACACCCTGGTTTAAATCCAGGCTATATAGCATAGTGTGTAAATGCAAAAAATGATGTAATCAATTTTGAATTCAGGCTGCAACACAACAAAATGTGAAATGGGTCAAGGGGTATGAATAGAGTGGCTGGTGAAGGCAGCCGAGAAAGGGGTTTGACCTTTTGCTTTGGCCATCTGCTTGTGGAGAATGAACGCATTTACTGTAGCAATGTCCACAAAGTGGTAAAAAAAAGTATACCACTTCCTTGTCTTGATACAGTTGAAGTCGGATGTTTACATACACCTTAGCCAAATACATTTACAATGTTTTTCACAATCCATGACATTTAATCCTTAGTAAAAATTCCCTGTTTTAGGTCAGTTAGGATCACCACTTTATTTTAAGAATGTGAAATGTCAGAATTAGTAGTAAAGAGAATGATTTCAGCTTTTATTTTTTTCATCACATCCCCAGTGGGTCAGAAGTTTGCACACACTCGATTAGTATTTGGTAGCGTTGCCTTTAAATTGTTTAACTTGGGTCAAATGTTACAGGTAGCCTTCCACAACCTCCCCACAAAAAGCTGGGTGAATTTTGGCCCATTCCTCCTGACAGAGCTGGTGTAACTGAGTCAGGTTTGTAGGCCTCCTTGCTCGCACACACACCTTTCAATTCTGCCCACAAAATGTCTATAGGATTGAGGGCAGGGCTGTGTGATGGCCACTCCAATGCCTTAACTTTGTTGTCCTTAAGCCATTTTGCCACAACTTTGGAAGTATGCTTGGGGTCATTGTCCATTTGGAAGACCCATTTGCGAACATGCTTTAACTTCCTGGCTGATGTCTTGTGGATATATTGAAGCAACATCACATCATTTTCTTTCCTCATGATGCCATCTATTTTGTGAAGTGCACCAGTCCTGCAGTAGAGCACTCCCATAACATGTTACTGCCACCCCCGTGCTTCACAGTTGGGATGGGAGAAATGTCCTCTGGTCTGATGAAACAAAAATAGAACTGTTTGGCCATAATGACTTACATTATGTTTGGAGGAAAAAGGGGGAGGCTTGCAAGCTGAAGAATCCAAAAAGTACAATCTTTGTTCCCATGTGCAGTTGCAAACTGTAGTCTGTCTTTTTTAATCGTGGTTTTGGAGCAGTGGCTTCTTCCTTGCTGAGTGGCCTTTCAGGTTATGTTGATATAGGAATTGTTTTACTGTGGATATAGATACTTTTGTACCCGTTTCCTCCAGCATCTTCACAAGGTCCTTTGCTGTTGTTCTGGGTGTGATTTGCACTTTTCGCACCAAAGTACGTTCATCTCGAGGAGACAGAACGCGTCTCTTTCCTGAGCGGTATGACGGCTGCGTGGTCCCATATTTATAGTTGCATACTATTGTTTGTACAGATGAACGTGGTACCTTGAGGCGTTTGGAAATCACTCCCAAGGATGAACCAGACTTGTGGAGGTCTACAATTGTTTTCTGAGGTATTGGCTGATTTATTTTGATTTTCCCATGATGTCAAGCAAAGAGGCACTGAGTTTGAAGGTAGGCCTTGAAATACATCCACAGGTACACCTCCAATTGACTCAAATTACATCAATTAGCCTATCAGAAGCTTCTAAAGCCATGCAATTTTCTGGAATTTTCCAAGCTGTTTAAAGGCACAGTCAATTTAGTGTATGTACAGAAATTGTGATACAGTGAAATAATCTCTCTGTAAACAATTGTTAGAAAAATGACTTGTGTCATGCACAAAGTAGATTGCCAAAACTATAGTTTGTTAACAAGAAATTTGTGGAGTGGTTGAAAAATGAGTTTTAATGACTCCAACCTAAGTGTATGTAAACTTCCGACCTCAACTGTGTGTACATGCCTTTAAAACCTAAGAGAAGGACCTCAATGTAAATCAGCTATAATGCGTGTAGTATGCAATAGTTAATTGAAATATATAAATGAAGTTTAATTTTAAGTTCACATTAAACTAGTTTTTGTCCTTTGTTCCCCAGCTGTGTGTCACACATGTTATTTCTCTTTTCCCTCCTTTAAGAAATACCATACCACATTTTCAGAATGGTTTCATTTGGTTGTGTGGATGAGAATGGAGGTGACAATATTTGATCATATATAAACAGTGAATTTGTAGAAATGGTTGAAAACTGACCCACTGGAATTGTGATACAGTGAAATATAAGTGAAATAATCTGTCTGTAAACAATTGGTGGAAAAATTACTTGTGTCATGCAATGTAGATGTCCTAACCGACTTGCCAAAACTATAGTTTGTTAGTGGTTGAAAAACAAGTTAATGACTCCAACCTAAGTGTATGTAAACTTCTGACTTCAACTGTAGGTCAACACCCCCCATGCTGGCATTGTAGTCTGTCACAAAATCAGGAATGGGGACATTCTCCTTTTTCACCCTCCTTGAGACATGGTCGCTATTGAATGCCTTATGCTGTGTGGTGAGCATGGTTACTTCCCTAGTTTCACAAAAAGCAGCTTGTTAGTCCTGATACAACATATGGTCCCCCTCTCCGCTGTCTTTGTCATGTTGTTTACCTTGGTCCTGGGGAAACCGATTATGTTAGGACGAATGGTGCCACAAGCCCCTATTTTCTTTTCAAGAGGTCTATGAAAAGTGGATGTAGAACCATCAGATGGGGTGAAGACTTTGACCGGGAGTGCTTGCTGGGGAGGGGTGGCTCCCAAACGTCATCACCCAAATCCTCTGCGGCGAATAAAATAGAGGGATATATTGTTGTAAGACACAGAATTACAGTTGACTAAATTGACAAAAACGACATTACTGTAAAGTAAAAACACCAAGCCTTAACTTTATCTGTACAGTCTCTCATAGGTGTGAAACACACAATGCAAACAATAACACTTTGGAGACAAAAGCAGAGGTGAGAACCACAAGTAAAAACATGGCCATGAGAGTTGAGGTCTCCCCAAAATTACAAGGATGAAATTTAGGAATTATATTACATTGAAATTACTTGTTACATAGGCCGAGGTAAACTAAATACATAGTAAAATTAGTTATATTAAAGTCATGAAAATAATTTACTTACAGATCTAGAAGTGGATCCAATCCTTCTAGAAAACTATCGTCGTTGGCCGAGTCTAAATCTCATTGTCCAAATCGCTCCCCGATCCGAGTCCGACCAAAGCTTCTATGCCGGTATGCTTATTCATCGCTGCCTCCTTTTTAGCTCCCTGTTCAATATTCTTAGTTTTTTTGATGCGCAAAGAGTCACTCAGTGGACATTCGATTTTGCCATTTAGTCATACATCATCAGATAACATTGGCAATATGCTAGATTTGTTCCTACCAACCTAAGGATTCATTTGATACCACCCATGTATCTTTAGCGCAAACACAAACCAAATCGAAGCTTACTTTGTAAGATGACAAGCATTTCGCTACACTCGCATTAACATCTGCTACCGATGTGTATGTGACCAATAAAATGTGATGTTTACTGTTTGGGGAAAAAAATTGTGTAAAATAAAACATTTGGAGCTGGTGGTCAATAACAGTAGGTGTCCGGCAGACAAATAAAACATCCTCATGATCTGTGGAGTCCCGGCTTTCGGTGTGTATCAACGTATTCCGTGTTTATTTCCTTTATGCTACACAACGCTAACCGGAATCTATGTAGCAGTCATCTTGAATTGTCATCATCATTGTCATCTCCTCGGCATGCCATTATATTTTCGTATGCCCATATGGGAGTAAGTAACAAAGATTTTAAGGCACAGCTCAATAGCCAAGATACTCAGCTTTCCACAGACACCCTGCTTTTGCAGATAGGGGCTACTGTTCTCATACCAGGCTGATTTTTTTTTTTTTATCTATTAGAGTCCCCAAATATGGGGACTTTACATTTATGTGGTTAAACACTTATTGCACAGAGTGAGTCCGTGCAACTTATTATGTGACTTACGCTCTTGCTGCTGGTCCATCTTGCTCTGATCCACCTCTACGCAGACGACACCATTCTGTATACTTCTGGCCCTTCTTTGGACACTGTTAACAACCCTCCAGGCAAGCTTCAATGCCATACAACTCTCCTTCCGTGGCCTCCAATTGCTCTTAAATACAAGTAAAACTAAATGCATGCTCTTCAACCGATCGCTACCCTCACCTGCCCAACATCACTACTCTGGACGGCTCTGATTTAGAATACGTGGACAACTACAAATACTTAGGTGTCTGGTTAGACTGTAAACTCTCCTTCCAGACCCATATCAAATATCTCCAATCCAAAGTTAAATCTAGAATTGGCTTCCTATTTCGCAACAAAGCATCCTTCACTCATGCTGCCAAACATACCCTTGTGAAACTGACCATCCTACCATATCCTCAACTTTGGCGATGTCATTTACAAAATAGCCTCCAATACCCTACTCAACAAATAGGATGCAGTCTATCACAGTGCAATCCGTTTTGTCACCTAAGCCCCATATACTACCCACCATTGCGACCTGTACGCTCTCGTTGGCTAGCCCTCGCTTCATACTCGTCGCCAAACCCACTGGCTCCATGTCATCTACAAGACCCTGCTAGGTAAAGTCCCCCCTTATCTCAGCTCGCTGGTCACAATAGCATCACCCACCTGCGCTCCAGTAGGTATCTCTCTAGTCACCCCCAAAACTAATTCTTTCTTTGGCCGCCTCTCCTTCCAGTTCTCTGCTGCCAATGACTGGAACGAACTACAAAAAGCACTGAAACTGGAAACACTTATCTCCCTCACTAGCTTTAAGCACCAACTGTCAAAGCAGCTCACATATTACTGCACCTGTATATAGCCCACCTATATTTTAGCCCAAACAACTACCTCTTTCCCTACTGTATTTTATTTATTTATTTAGCTCCTTTGCACCCTATTATTTTTATTTCTACTTTGCACATTCTTCCATTGCAAATCTACCATTCCAGTGTTTTACTTGCTATATTGTATTTACTTTGCCACCATGGCCTTTTTTGCCTTTACCTCCCTTCTCACCTCATTTGCTCACATCGTTTATAGACTTGTTTCTACTGTATTATTGACTGTTTGTTTTACTCCATGTGTAACTCTGTCGTTGTATGTGTCGAACTGCTTTGCTTTATCCTGGCCAGGTCGCAATTGTAAATGAGAACTTGTTCTCAACTTGCCTACCTGGTTAAATAAAGGTGAAATAAATAAATAAATAAAATGTGACTTACGCTAATTTTTACACCTGAACTTATTTAGGCTTCCCATAACAAAGGGGCTGAATACTTATTGACAAGACATTTCAGCTTTTTTTCTTTTTCTTTTTTTAAAACATTTTTTTATTTAAAAACATTATTCCACTTCAACATTATGGTATTGTGTGTAGACCAGTGACAAAAAAAATAAGTATATTTAATCAATTTTAAATTCAGGCTGTAACACAACAAAATGTGGAAAAAGTAAAGGGGTGTAAATATTTTCTGAAGGCCCTGTATGTGAGCTGTTGGCCAGATCGCACATGACAATACCAGAGCGGGCACATTCTATATACATTTGTGACAAAACCATCAGTAGAGTGAAAATGCGATGGAAACACATTTAACCAGTTTTTTTTTTGTTTCGGTACATGGGAATTTAAAAGCAAAATATATTTTTACGTGCACTACGTCATCACGCACATCCTTTTATCCGCAACAAGTCAATTAGAATGCAACATCTCTGGTGGGAAAATGTGCATATTGTTTTTATGCATATTTTAGTATATTCACATAAATCTGTCACCAATTGGAAACCCTGACAGAGAAACACTGCCCCTCTGTATATAGCCTTGTTATTGTATTGTGTTACTTTTGTATTTTCTTAACTCTCAGCAGTAAGTTGAGACCACGACTGAGTTAACCCCCCCCATATAAAAAAAAACAAAGCGTAAGGCCTATGACTTGTTAATCTGGCCCTGGATAAGTGATCAGTATGGTTGGTGCCGATAATTTTCGGTTTATCGTCCCAGCTCTACTCCGAACACACATGCAAACCCCTGTTCACAATGAAAACAGTCTTTATTTAGTTTTACATGGAAACCCCTGGACATACATATTTGAGTGATATCTCTCGCTCTTAGACTTACTTTTCATATTTTTGTTATCAATAAAAATCAGTTTTGTGGTGATAGTTATAGCAATAGCTTATATATAAAACAACCTTCAATTCATGCATTTTTATTATTTTGTTTTACATTAGAAAGAAACACTTAGGGTGACATTTGACAACATAAAACAAAATCTGTGCTGATGTCTAAACAAGCTGAATCACTTAACACTCACATCATCCACTGTATTTCAAAAAATGCTTGGAATGCAACAGATGTATGAATTTAACCCATGTTAATTGTTGCTGCCCTCTTATGGACATCATACAATGCAAGGCTTTGAAATAAATCTATTGGGAGTAATACAGCCCCAACACCACAGACATTAAAACCCCTTAGGGATCATTTCATGAGTTGTGAATTTTATCAGAATTTCTCTGGGTCTACTCTTTTTCATAACCGCCGCTTAAGCTTAAGGGCGGCAGATAGCCTCGAGGTTGAAGCATTGGGTCAGTAATCGAAAGAACAAAAAAATCTGTTGCTGTGCCCTTAAGGCATTTCCATTACACACTTGTGTGTAACAGGACAAATATATAAGCACCCCCCCAAATTACTATTATGCGACAGTTTACTTCATGTGTTAATGTCTCTTTTTGCTACACGTCTTTACAGTATATCCCTGTCTCACCACAGCGAGGAATAGTTAAACTGAACTCTTAGTAAATACCTCATGTGGGTTTGGGCAGGGTTATAGACAATGAACTCGTTGTAGAGGAGGGAGTAGCCGCCACCTGCTCCCACCCCAGTCTTCATTCCAGGCCCCATTGGGACTGTCACTCCATTCCTGAGAGAACCACAGAACAGGGAAAGAGAGAGAGCGAGGAGACAATAGTGAACAATGGAAGACTCAAGCGAGTCATATACAACATGTAAGACGGAAATCTTGATTCAGGTTCAAGTAAAACTATTAGAAATGTCTTTTTTTATTACTCATCTGTGTTAGTGTAAACCAACCAACTAAACATTTACAGTGAGTGAAAGGGAGAGAAACTCACAATGGGACAGCGTTCCTGGGGTCTGGGCTTGTCTGTCCAAGGCCCTTGGTGCTGTGTTTCCCTGCAGGTAGTTTGGCAGCCTCATAGTCAGCTGCTAACAGCTCGTTACTGTCACCCAGGGCAACCTGTTACCAAGACAATGAATAAACAGACAACTTGTTACCAAGGGAGTACACACATCATATTGCATCACACAGGGATACATATATATATTTTTTTACATGCATGTAAATTGTAATGTTTTTCCCGTTATGTGTTGGATCCCAGTAAGACTCGCTGTCGCCATCGGCTAATGGGATCCTAATAAATCAAATGAAAAATAGCAGGTGTATGGAAACAAACACTTCATATGGATGAGATCATTTCCAGAAGGGTTATTCTCAAATTGGAAACAACACATTTGTGTAGAGGAAAAAAAATAACTACAAATCTCACACCTCGCTCAACAGTAGGAGTCCAGTTTTGTTGCGTTGATTGGCAAAGCAGTAGTTGGCACTTTTCGATGACATGTCAGCAAAGTAAATACCTTTCCCAAACTAGGAGAAAGAAACAATTGTCATCGCCCTGTTATGCAGCAGGTGAACATGTGCCATTTCATTTCAGTCATATTCTCTCTAACAGTCTCTCACTCACACAATCTCACCATGTATCCAGTGACAGGAGCCTCTGGAGGGGCCACTCTGAGGCCCTGGCTGAGGATTCCAACCCAGTTAGACAGACGAGAGCCATGCCACAGCAGCGTCCTGAGGGAGACACACACAATAACAATGCAGAACACACCCCGAAGGAGAACCATTCACCACGGGTACCATCTTTATTTTAAAATCCCTTTTAAAGTGGCATCGGACAGCCTGTGTAAGCAGACAATAAAACATTAGGTACCTGTTGTGTAGTTGTGAGAGGAAGCCATTCTTCTCCCCCTCCCTGTCCACAGAGAAGATGTCCAGAACAGTCATGGTGAAGTCAGAGTGAGTGGGAGCATGGGTTGTCTGAAGATATCTCTCAATCACCTTCAGAGAGAGAACAACAATTGAGCAGTGGAAGGAAGAGACACCCTACCTGATCAATTTATGCAGGCTTTTGTTCCAACCCAGCTGTAACAGACCTCTAAACTACACATGAACATACTTTGAGTAAACTCAACCAAAGCACAGGTGCTCACCTGATACTCTTGGCTACAAGAGGACAGTGGCTGTAGCTGGCACTGGAGGGCGTTGTACTGTCTGTCCAAAGGATGCTCATCACCGTAGGCACTGGACTGGACCATCTTCACTGCTATCTGGATGTCACTCAGTGCCTGGAGATAGACAACACACTGTCAAACAGGCTGCAGACGGCGTGATTCCATACCAAACCAACATCCAGCAATTTCAATTTGTAAGAAAATGTTATTGAATGGTAGAATCTTCAGGTAATAGAAAATATAGTACTCAAATAAGTCATGCTCACTTCTAATAAAGCAATTTTTTCCTTCAGCTCCTTTTCTGAGCGGATTATTGGGGGAGTTTGCAACCTGGGAAAAATACAATAAAATTGTTATTTACCATGAATGGACACATGCCAGTGGATAGAGCAGTTTGAAATACAGAACATTCATTACTGACCCAAAGTCATGGGGGATGCGTGTGTAGAACTGGTTGCATGCCTCCAGTAGCTCGCGGCTGCTTCCCTTTCTCTTCACACACTCCTCAATCTTCTTCAGTGCTGAGTAACCTGCACGAATCTGCTCTGTTGTAAGCTTGCCTACAGAGGAAAACCGCAATGAAAAGCTACAAAAACAATGTCACATTTACTTTGTCAGTTATTTTGACAGTTACACATACTCACCGAGAGGAGCTTTTCGGGTGTCAAACTTCATCTCCAGCACACATTCCTCCATGGCCTTGATGTCACAGATCAGTTCGAGAAGGGACTGGACCTTCACATCCAGCTTAGAGGGCTTTTTCTGGGACAGTGATGCAAGCAGGGGCTGGGGCTCTTCCTGGAAAAGGAGGAACACTGATTAGGCACAGATTCACCTGCCTAAAGCTGGAGAACAGTGGACCATTAAGGTCAGAGGGGTGGGAGAGAAGATATGGAATGGAGAATGAATGACTGCAGAGCAGGGGGATATGTAGATGATTTCACACTTGTGTGTGTGAATATATAAGGTCGTTTTTGAGAAATTGTTAGATTACTTGTTAGATATTACTGCACGGTCGGAACTAGAAGCACAAGCATTTCGCTACACTCGCATTAACATCTGCTAACCATGTGTATGTGACCAATAACATTTGATTTGATTGAGAGATAAAACATTGATGATATGATTTATTCCTTGCCTTTCCATTGGTACTGTAGTCCATAAACACCATGTCATATTTTCCTGCCACTTTCTCAAAGTCTGTCCGGTGTGCCCACTCGTTCTTGGTCTTATCCAGAAACCTACATCAAAACACAAATTTATACATTATCCTCTTAGCAATATTCACTTAGTTCAAAAATGTATTTTTTCCCCCAATCATTCAAACACCCAATATCACTCAACTCCCATCATATATATATACACACACACACACACACACACACCACCCCCAGCCCACTCACTTTTTCTTGAAGAGATCTTTGGCTTGAAGAAGATCTCCACCACAGGAAACTAGACTGTTCTGTCCAACCTTACCAACTAAATAGAGATGGCACCATGTGTTAGAAAACACTACTTCCCAATATCACAAAACATTTGGGAAAACAAAGATATGAACCCACCTCGTCCCCATCTAAACCACACGCTGTAGGCCTTAACACTGTCATCCTGAAGTAGCTGGATCAGGAAAAATTTGTTGTTGTTGAACTGAAGATTTGTCTGTGAAACAACAAACAAAACATCTCCCTTACAAATCATTTAGCAAATCCACTTATGTAGTTACTATGTCGTTGTGTTTTTACCTGGTTTAACATTACATCATATACGTCATCTCCTTCACTGTAGACATGGGCCTGTGAGGAAAAGAGAGGGTTTAGAATTGGTGAGAAGGGAAGTCTGGAATACCCAACCCTAGGCAACAGTGACTAGAGACTGGTTTCAATTATGGACTGTTTTGGCATAGAGGAACTACGTCACTGCCTACATCACTACTCTATCCCCTTGAATATTTTTATTTATTTCACCTTTATTTAACCAGGTAGGCAAGTTGAGAACAAGTTCTCATTTACAATTGCGACCTGGCCAAGATAAAGCAAAGCAGTTCGACACATACAACGACACAGAGTTACACATGGAGTAAAACAAACAGTCAATAATACAGTAGAAACAAGTCTATATACGATGTGAGCAAATGAGGTGAGATAAGGGAGGTAAAGGCAAAAAAAAAGGCATGGTGGCAAAGTAAATACAATATAGCAAGTAAAACACTGGAATGGTAGATTTGCAGTGGAAGAATGTGCAAAGCAGAAATAAAAATAATGGGGTGCAAAGGAGCAAAATAAATAAATAAGTAAAATACAATACATACAGTAGGGAAAGAGGTAGTTGTTTGGGCTAAATTATAGGTGGGCTATGTACAGGTGCAGTAATCTGTGAGCTGCTCTGACAGTTGGTGCTTAAAGCTAGTGAGGGAGATAAGTGTTTCCAGTTTCAGAGATTTTTGTAGTTCGTTCCAGTCATTGGCAGCAGAGAACTGGAAGGAGAGGCGGCCAAAGAATGAATTGGTTTTGGGGGTGACCAGAGAGATATACCTGCTGGAGCACAGGTGGGTGATGCAATTGTGACCAGCGAGCTGAGATAAGGGGGGACTTTACCTAGCAGGGTCTTGTAGATGACATGGAGCCAGTGGGTTTGGCGACGAGTATGAAGCGAGGGCCAGCCAACGAGAGCGTACAGGTCGCAATGGTGGGTAGTGTATGGGGCTTTGGTGACAAAACGGATGGCACTGTGATAGACTGCATCCGATTTGTTGAGTAGGGTATTGGAGGCTATTTTGTAAATGACATCGCCAAAGTCGAGGATTGGTAGGATGGTCAGTTTTACAAGGGTATGTTTGGCAGCATGAGTGAACGATGCCTTGATGCGAAATAGGAAGCCAATTCTAGATTTAACTTTTGATTGGAGATGTTTGATGTGGGTCTGGAAGGAGAGTTTACAGTCTAACCAGACACCTAGGTATTTGTAGTTGTCCACGTATTCTAAGTCAGAGCCGTCCAGAGTAGTGATGTTGGAAAGGCGGGCAGGTGCAGGCAGCGATCGGTTGAAGAGCATGTATTTAGTTTTACTTGTATTTAAGAGCAATTGGAGGCCACGGAAGGAGAGTTGTAATGGCATTGAAGCTAAAATACAAAATAGAAGCTAGCCAGATGGAGATCAATGGAGATTATTTTTAATGAGTGCATTTCACATGTGGCTCGTTTGCAACAACTACCTTCACTAAAACACTGCAATGATTTTGCCTGCAAACCTTGGTTTTGAATCACGCCATTCTGACACGTCTGCCTCACTATTTGTTGGAAGTCGTCTGTCTGAGGAGGACCCACCCGGAACATATTTTTTTCCCGTATTGAAAGTTGCAAAAAGTGTCCCATCATTGAAACCAGACCCTAGTCAATTTTTCTAGATTTTGTGCATACTGCATACGTGGTAGATTGTGTCAGAGGCATGTGACTAAAACACTTTCAAACAGAAACACCATATTGAGAACTGTGACCAAAGCTGGTCTTAGAGAAGCTCAGATGTCTTGGTGACAAAACCACGGCGAGGGGTGAGCATCATAAGAGAACATTTCAATTGCCAGTCTAAAGAAATACCAGTGTACTGTACCTTGCCGGCTTTGGCTTTGCATTCTGAATCAACTGGAGCTTTTCCTTTCATGACCACAGTCTTCACAATCTCTGCACAACATAAACAGCACCGTTAATACACAACACATCAAAAAGACATCTGACATTAACCACAATTATTAAGAGAACATGAACACATTACAAAGAGCCATCAGTATACAGTAATTGACACAACCCCTTACATTACTGTATCACACATGAACAAAAAGAGATGTCCACGTCCTAAAACAATGGGTATTTATAGCATTGAAAGCACTTTAGACAACACGTTTAAATGATAAAAATGGAAGTAAATGCTGGAACCTTTGCTCTCCGTTTCATCCACAGGCATCACTTTACTTTTCTTCTGGCTCCTTCCCTCACCCCGCTTCTTCTTGGTGATTGGCTGCTCCTCCATTTCCTCCACTTTAATCTGGACTGGACTCGCATCTTGTTGGGTTAAATCCACTGCATCTCCTCCATTTAAACTCTCTACAGGGGGATAGCATGTGTTGGTTTGTTGTAGGTAACACACATACATAGACACATGTAATATCCACATTGACAACTAACCTGGTTTCAGTGTGTGAGAGCGTATTTTCCTCTTGTACTTGGTTACTGTGTTGACCTGGACCATCTTCTTCAAGTCTACGTCATATGCTGCCCCAGAGCCAAACGTCAGTGAGACCGTGGCATCTCCAGAGATGAGGGCTGAGTCTAGCTGGGCACATGCTGATGGTGGGTATGGCTCCCACTGACCCTCATCCCCCTTCCACTGCCACACTGAGGAGAGAACAGTCACAGAAATATTAATATAACAACGCAACAGATGCAGTAGACTAAACATACACGTTTTTGCATAGCTATGTTTCAGTCAAACAAACAGAGAGCTATAAAGCTTTATAGCCAATCAATGTCACAACAGACTTTGAGTCAAGCAAACTTTTCAACAAGTTTTAAAAAAAGCTGAATAGTTATCAGCTCCTGTCAATACTTCGTTAGTGGCTAATTAACGTTAGGTAAGCAAAATTACACGCAACCGAAGCGTAGCTAGCTAGCCAGCTAACAACAAAGCTAACGTTAGCCTGCCAGCTAGCACTAACCTGTCTTGGACGGAGACACTCCATTTGCTGATGCTCCACCTTGAGATGTGTTCCTGGAGCTTCTTGTGCGTCTCATGTTTTACAATGTTTATGTTACTTGCCAAATAAGAACGTTTTTTTTATTTTTTATCTAAGAACACTTAAAGAATTTAGACAGATGTAAACTAGAAAGTGATCAACGCGGAAAATCATCCAACCAGCTAGCGCCTCTGTTGAGATATGCTGTGGATTTGCTCGGCAATAAAGGTTCCGCCTTAGCGTTTTCCTAGGCGGAAGTATTTGGTAAACGTACACGTGATCGCTTCGCATGTTGTGTCAGCCAGGTAGCCAAAAGCTAGCTATTTAGTATAGTTACTATTCCATGTAGACATTTGGGATTGTTAAAACGAAGATATGGCTTTTCGAGCTTATGGTGCGCGTGTCCTTTATCAAAGGGTGGTTGCTGTGAGGATAATGTACAGAGTATGTCTTGTTTTTGCTCTTCTCGCCCTGTCATTGATCCATTCTCTTAAATGTGGCCTTTTCTTCCATGTTCCATCCTTAATTTTTTGTGACCTTAAAGTCTAATTGAAGACTGACCATCCTTATTCATAGAGGTTGGGAATAATAATATTGAGGATGTTAATGTCAGTTATGTCTCGAATAATGTCTCTTTATCCACAGGCACTAAGTGCAGAAGTGAATCCCCAATCCCATGCAGACTTCCTAAAAGGTGCTCCCCACAGGAAACACCCAGGGGTGACAAATCTGAAGACACTGCGCCTTCCAGAGGAACTCCAGAAAGCAGCACAAGCTATCATTCATGGTAGAGGAGATTTGACATCCATATCTCAATAGTGTTACTTCTTGCCATGGTATTTATTTAGAGTAATAAAATATCACATGACAGTGTTACCATTTAGTGACAGTGTTAATCTATTACCATTTAGAGACAGTGTTATTCTAGTCTTTTATCCTCCCAACTTGCAGGCACAGAAGTGAGTGGGTTGGTTGATAAAGCACGCAGTCTCACCAACTTCCTGTGGAGCAGGAAAAGAGCACCTGAGGATGTAACACTAAGGGAAAGAGCCATGGCCCTGGAGAAGAATCTGTGGGAGAAGACAAAAGAGAAGGGTGGAGGTGACAGACTTAATACAAATGGATGTTAAAAGAAAGAGAGTGGCAGAGATTGGCGATATGGAATGTTGGGAGTGAGGGAAAGGTGAACTGGATGAACAACTTCCAGGAAGGTGTCTTGCTCAATTGGACACAAGATGGAGAACATGTGGTAATGTGAAATTAACGTCTGTTTTTATTTAAGATGTAGATCTTCAACTGCTGAAGACCCAAATCACAAAGAAAGTGCTCTCCGATCTCAGGAAGATAACATACCACTGGTCCCCTATGAGGTAGCTATGTGTGTTTTCCTCAACTATGTACATCTCTGCATGGTAAGCTTAAAGTAGCATGTAAATTAATCTTTCTGTCTCACTCTGCTCTTCTGTCTCTGTCCTAGGTATGATGAAGAGTTGGGTGTGGTGTACATGGTTGCTAAGCTGGCAGGTGGCTACGCTGCAGTGAAAAGAGTTCTAAATGAGGTAAAGTAATCAGTCTTACCACATACTAACATGCTTTATATACAGTCTGATCCCCTCTGGCCAACAGTTGGACCTCTCACTTTTTTTCATCACTCTTTCCAGATAAAGAAAAGAGATCCCTCCTTCTCCCCTCATTCTCTCCTGGACTTTGGTTCAGGATTAGGAACCGCTGTCTGGTGAGGATCAGAACAATAAAATCATTTCAGTTGTCTGTCTGTGTAGTGAGACTTCACATTTAAGATTCTCCTTCCTTTTTTCCCAGGGCATCACACTCATTTTGGGGAGATACGTTAAAGGAGATGGTGTGTGTCGACAATTCTGGGGCAATGAACACTATAGCAGATCGCCTTCTAAGAGGTACAGTATGCACCTCCAGTCATTCATGTCAATGTACAGGGAGCGAGACAGAGAATTACATAATCATTATGCTGTTCTTTGTTGAGCAGGCAGCAGCGAAAAAGATGAGCCTGTCATCAAACAAGTATACTTCCGTCAGTTCCTTCCTGTCTCCCCTAAGGTTAGTCTAGTTACCTTCAATGTGTCTAGTTATGTGCAAGACTAACAATGTGATGGCATTAGTGATGATGCGGTGTTATACTTTCAGGTGCAATTTGATCTGGTGGTGGGGGCCTTTTCTCTGTCAGAATTGGCCAGTCAAAAGGAGAGGGAAGATGCCATACTCACTTTGTGGAGAAAGACCAGCTCTTATCTGGTTGGTGAAAATGTTCCCTCAAACCCCATCCATTGTACAATAAGTAAAATTACCTTGAATCACCTCAACCTCATTTCTTTGAACTCTGCTTTTGTTGTAGGTGCTGGTAGAAAATGGGACCAAAGAGGGCCACCAGATACTTATGGATGCCAGAGACATACTACTTAAGGTCTCACTCTCTCAAACATATACTATAATCTACTGCTTTTAATAATTAAATACATGAGTCATTGAAAGTATAATGATGCCTTTATTACTCTAATCCCAGAAACAAGAAAGAGCAGCCCATGACCCTAGAAGACCATCCGTGTTCGCCCCAGTATGTTATTATACATGAACCACCTTATAATACATTGTCTCATTCGCCAGTTTATTTCACCTATGTGGTTTTTTTCTGCTTTGTTTTGAGTGTCCTCATGAATCACCTTGTCCCAAGCTGTTCCAACTGCCCTTAGTACCCTGCAACTTCTCTCAAGCCTACAGCCCACTCCCTTTACCTGGGGTAAGAGATCATTCTGAAGCATCTTACTGTATTTTCTGGTTGTTGGCATACTTGACCATGTGTCAACAATGAATGCAAGATAATCTGGCCTGTCCTATTCTTAGTTTTGTTATTTCTTTCACAGGCTCCAGACCGACTGACCGAGAGGTTCAGCTACCTGGTTCTGTCAAGAACAGACTGGGCAGGTGGAGAGGGGCTGGACTGGGCCAGGCTCACAGCACCAGTGCTGCGCAGGCCGAGACATGTTCACTGTCAGGTCTGCTGCTCTAGTGGAGAGATTAAACGGGTTGTGGTGACAGCCCATCGACATGGCAGGTACGTTGAATCCTCCAACTAGCATCATTACACTTCCACTCTCCAAATTAAACTGCATACATGACTGATTGTATCTTTTCCACACAGAGACGTATATCGCTGTGCCCGGAGTAGTGATTGGGGAGATCAACTGCCAATCATTCAGCCAGAGGATGACTCAAGTAATTTAGACTGACCAGTCAGTGCCATTATGAATGAACGAGATAGAAACACCCTCCAAGGTCATTCTTCCTGGTGCTGTGAAATCAACTGTTCCCTTCATAGACTGATCAAAAACAGGTTGACATCATCAGGCTAAGGATAACTGACATGACATGAAACACCAACATTTGATTCAAGCGCAACTCTCCTTCTAAAAGGGTATGTGGTGAAGATTGTTCAGTATATAACTGTCAAGGACACGGCAATAAAAGTGTATGATTTGTTAAATCCTGTGTTTAAGTGAATAAGTGCCAAACATATTCATCATACTTTGGTCAGAACCCCACCCTCCGCTCACCACGGTCCATTAATTGCATGTTTCCTGAAATGGGGAATAACATATTTACATTGTAAATAAAAGTTAATAAACAGTGAAGTTCAAGTGCTCAAATCATGTTACTCATTACATTCTGAGGTCACAGAAACCTCTAGGCTGAGAATGCAATATTGACTAATGTGTAGAAGATTTTATATATGTACATAATCCTTTCTTGCAGTGGACACTGGACACTTTTTTTGAAAGACAGGGTCCATCTCATATTTATTCAGGGAAAAAAGCTCACATCAGTGAAGTTCTCTCACATTACAAAATCTAATCTCATTCAGTCTCTTGACATCTCCTGTTTCACATCTAGCTCCCAACAATCTCCTTCAGGGCAGAGCTCAGGTCTGGGTACTGGTACTGAAAGCCTGACTCCAGAGTCCTCTTGGGTTCTACCTTCTGACCCTGGGTTAGCACTATGGCTCTCTCTGAACCCATTAGGGCATCAATGACAAATCCAGGCACAGGGAAGACAGTGGGTCTCCTCAGAACCCGGCCCAGCTCTTTGGTGAACTCGTAATTGGTGTTCAGTGCTGGGGCGACACCGTTAAACACTTGAGGGACAGCAGAGGAGGGGGTGTCGGGAGAGGGCACCAGGGCATGAGCGATGATTCCAGCCAGGTCAGAGACATGGATCCAGGGGAATGGTTGTCTGCCAGACCCCAACGTGCCTCCGAGGCCTAGCCAGAAAGGAGTCATCATCTGCTTCATGGCCCCACCATCACGGCCCAGTACTACCCCTGTTGGAGGAAGGCAGTAGAGCAGGGGTATCAGTGGTGAAATCACAAAAGACTGCCATCTCATTCAATGGACCGTATTCATATTAACATTGTCCAGTTGTATCTAACACACATACACACACTCTGATAATAAATGTATAGTACTCACCTGGTCTGATTACTACTTGTCTGGTATTCTGTGCAATGTTTTCAGGAAGACGCCCCGCCCACTCCCATTCCTTCACCAGTCTTGACAGGAGGTCAAATGGTGTCCACTCACTGTCTTCTGTGTACTGAGCTGTTAGACTGGGTTTATAACATGCTGTGGGGAAGAGACAAAAACAAACCAACAATTGTGGTAAAAATATTGTAATATTGTTTGTGACTATCTAAGGATGCTTTAAGTGCCACAAACTTTATGCAAGGAACCTATGATACTTACCTACACCTGTGACAAGGACCCAAGCATGAGGGGGACTGGGGGACCCAGCAATAGCTTGAGACAAAATTGTGGTTGTGTCAATCCGACTGGAGAACAGATCCTTCCTATAACCCTCATTCCACCTGTACCAACATGGAGGAGGGAGAACCAATGGGGGGGTGGGGTTGAGAGGGACAAACATAAAAAGAAAAGAGAGAGAGGCAAAGAGTGGTATGGAAAGAGTCCAGTCCATGATGGATATTAACCTGTATTTAAAAAGTTTTCATCAAACTGTCCCCTTTCCTTTTTATGTCAGATAGGGCCTCAGATCCTCAAGTTCTACAGTTGCACCAGAGAGCATATATATAGTCACAAGACTATATATACGCACCGACACAACACACTCACACATCATATGCAGCTGCTACTCTGTTCTTTATTCTTACTCTTATTATCTATCCTGATACCTAATCACTTTATCCTGCCTTTATTTACATATCTACCTCAAATCCCTCTTACCCCTGCACATTGATCTGCTATTCATACTCTCTGTATACATCTTCATGGTTGTGTATTCTATTCCTCATGTATTTTACTCTGTATAGTTGGGAATGGCTAGTAAGCAAGCATTTCACGTCAGTCTACAACAGTTGCATTTGCCACATGTGACAAATAAAATCTGATGGTCCAGCACCATCCTCAGACAATTGCTTTCATTTTTGGAAAAGGCTTAAAATGAGGGCTCCATTGCTCACCATCGCAGTGGGTTCATAAGATTCTCCCCAGACAGATTGACAGCAGCCTCACATGGTGGGAGGCCACCAGACTCCAATTCACCCTGCATACAGGGCATGAGATAGCTTTTTAATTATTGGTTATTAGATGACACCATGTGTTATGTTTGGGTGTCAACCTGAAAGAGTCCAATAGATAATAACTTCAATAATAAATGCCATTTAGCAGATGCTTTTATCCAAAGTGACTTATAGACATTCGTGCATACAAAGATCACTTATGGTTGCTAATATGAAGAATGGTTACTCTGTAGGAGTGAGGAATACTTGTATTATAATACTAAACTAAAATGAATTACAATTATTTCAGTGCGTGCTCTGCCCATGACAGTGCTATAAAATTAGGTCATAATCATACCCATGTGATCTTTCCCAGACCTGGCTGTCGAGATATTATTGTGACTTCATGACCTTTTTTCTTTAGTAAACAAGTCAGCTCTCTTCCCACAAACCCAGATCCTCCTCCTGATGAAAATAAAAGGCAGAGAGAATATTACAATATTACAAGCCAGGATAAGTACAAGATTGATTATATCAGTGGTTCTCAAACGTCTCCTTGGGGACCCCTAGATGTTTCACAATTTTGTTGTAGCCCTGAAGTAGCTCACCTAATTCACCTAGTCAAGGGCTTGATAATTAGTTGACAAGTTCAATCAGGTATGCTAACTCTGGAATAGATCAAATACATGGAACAGGTTTGACAACCAGAAGATTAGATTAGGGAAGCTGCTGTTACTAATTGGTATTTTATTTTTCACAGTCCAAAACATAGACGATGCTAGAAATTTGGATGAGAACATAAATAAAACTCTGAACCTGTATTAACAACCAGCAATTACTCTAGGCATAAGAATCTTAGCTCACCAAACAATACAGATAAGTGTTCAAAGAAACGTCATATTGACGCGCATGCGCACCTTGCTCAATTACAAAACAAGGTAGCTGGCTATATTTACAAGGGTTTTCAAATGTGAACGAAATGTCCTTAGCAAAACTGACGTTGTTCCTCTACAGTTACCGCACACATGACATGAAACCACAGAATGCATGTTTGATAACGATTTCTATAACTAGCTAATAGTATACGTTCAATGTAACAAACACTCAGTTACAAGTAGCCAAGTAACGTTACGCTATTGAAGATCAGTGGTAACGTTAGGCCATCATTGTAACTGACTTGCCGAGTTAAATAAAATAAAAATGTCTGATTTATACATACCTATTAACACTCTCATAACACACAATTTCCAGTTCCAGGGTTGGAATTCTGCTTTCCTGTGTTGATTTTGCACAGTACACTAACTCAAATTGGCACGGTGCTGCAGGTAGCCTAGTGGTTAGAGCGTTGATCTCGTAACCGGAAGATCGAATTCCCGAGCTGACAAGGTTAAAATCTGTTGTTCTGCCCCTGAACAAGGCAATTAACCCCTGAGTTAACCCCTGTTCCTACACCGCCATTGAAAATAAGAATGTGTTATTTAACTGACTTGCCTAGTTAAATGAAGTTAAAATATATTTTTTAAAGTGTACGCAGAAGAATTTGTCCAACGGTGTCCAGTAGATATGTCACATGCCATACTGAACAGAGCCTTCCTCCATTTTTGTGAGGTAAGGAAAATAACTTGCTGTCCTTTCAATCCAATTATACAATCACTATCTTGTATTACGTTTACAAGCGAATATTTAAAAAAAACGTAATGTGTTTCCAGCAATACTTTCAACTAAATGGCAATAATGTTAGACATATGCATGTTTCGAAAATATGGATATACCAGATCAGTTATCAGCCAGTTATTGGTTTGTCAGTCAATTGGCCTTTATAAATCAATATCAGATTAATGGAACAAATGTTTGTTATGATAACATTTTGTTTGTATTATAACAACATAATAGTTTGATCCCAAATTATTGATTTGGACTGAACTAGGTGCCGGTACTCTTTTTATGTGCCGGTATTGTTTACATTAAGGTTCAGGAGCTCCATAAAACTTTTGAGCTAATGCTCTTAAAGAGGCACATGAGCTCAAGCATCCGGTGAGTTCCTGCCCAAATCAAGCACTGCACACGGGTCAATTATTTCCTCAGAGAAAGTGTGACTTGTTGTATTCTCAGATATCCAGATCGAAGGGGAAAATTATAGCGAACCATGACAATTTCTATATTACGTCTTGTCAAACTCGGGAATGATCTTTCGCGGTTTAAAGTGTTCAGCGTTGATTCGTTCCACGCGGAACTGAAACAAAGACATGTCTTAGGGGAGATACCACACCCGGAAGTAACATGCGTGTTTCCCTCAACAACACGTGGTTTGTAAAACATATAAATCCGCCCCCAGTCCCCTCAATCAGTCTTTCTCACCTACTGCGGTTGGAGGAGAAGTGGACATCAGAACATGTGGACGATTTCGCCATAAGATACCCATTTATTTTGACAGTAAGTTAGTTATTTTTTTATAACTATTTTTTTTATTAGGTAATATTTGACTCAAGTTTTGGGTTATTTGCTTGCAATTGGCTGGCAAGTCATTTTGGTGGCAAACTTGCAAGGCTAGTTTTAGGCCAGCATAATATCTTGATACATTTTAGTTTTATCTGATTTAAAAAAATGTAAGTTGGTTCAATAAACCGACCATTCAAAGGCCTTGGCTACGGTAAACATAAAGTATTTTCTTAACGTTTTACCTGTCTGAGAATTGGGCCTAACTATTTAAATGTATTTTTTTAACCACGAATTCGAATGCCGTAGGCCCTTATATAGACAATAAGCAGATGTTGGGCATGTACTGTACAGCCGCTAGCCAGATGTGTTTAGTCTGAGGCACTATCGAACTGGTTACATGAAGCATGGCAGTATCTCTAAACGTTTTTTGGGGGGGGGGGGGGTTCCAAGGACTAGCCATTTTGCTTGCTACCTGGGTCATTATTACATCGCTGACGTTATTTACCTGTGACCACTTGCAAATGTTGTATCGTCAAACCCAAAATGATGATTTGCATGTGAGTCCGTGTTTCAGCTGAACCTCGTGATTATAATTTCACTGCACTGACTGGGTTGACGATGTCAACATTTAACACTTCTGACAATGACTATAGGTTACTGACTTTTGTTTGTATGTCACTTTAGAGAATCTAAGATCAATCCTTGCTGTGCTGGAAAATCGGGTAACTATAAGCTTTTCTGCTCCTGAATCCAGCCTTTCAGTAACCTTACTATGATGAGTTTGTTGCATGATCCGTGTTTCACCTGAATCCTAGTGATTATACACATGCGCTGAGTAAATTAAGGAGTTGTTGTAGAATCTCTTCATTCTGTGTTGTACTAACGGTTTCCCATCTGTCCATCTCTAGGTAATGTGAACTGCCATTGTAGGACTGATCACCGCTTCCATTAAACCCCTGGATCTTCAGATCTGTAATCTAGTTTGAGGTCAAATTTATGTACATCTAATGACTACGTATGTACTCTACAGTTGCTAACCAGATGCGTTTTGTCTGCGGTACTATCGAGCTGGTTCAAAATTGTACAAAATGTTGCTTTTGGTTCAAAGTGTTCAATAAATGCAGTGAATGGTGACTGTTTATAATTTATGGAATGTCATTGGCGATTGTGGTAACTGTTAATACATCCTTTACTTCAGCTGTTGCCTGCAAAAACAAAGGCTAGGTATATGTTCTCTTTTCCATGGGAAAGGGATACCTAGTAAGTTCTGCAACAATGCGTTCAACTGAAACTGAAATGTGTCATTTGCCTTTAACCAAATCCCCCTGAATCAGGTGTAATGGTCTAGGCTACAGGTGGAATAATGTCTTTTAAAGTACCGCAACTGTATGCCTACTTTCATCTAGCAGACAGACAAGTGATTAAGAAATGGTAAACTGTGGTCCTAGGAATTTGTATTTAACTAGGCACTTCAGTTAAAAATTAAATTTACAATGACTGCTTAACCCGGATGATGCTGGGCCAATTGGGACTCTAGATCGCGGCCTTAGACTGCCTGGCCACTCAAGAGCAAATGTGACTGCATTGAAGTATGCTTGCTTTACATTCCCTAAATGCTTGTAAATGTGTGATCTTAGTGGTGAATAATTGGCTGATTTGACTAGAGCTGTGTTGGCCTTACGCTTCGGACACACCAACCACAAGATTGCATTTAGGTACACTAGAATATAATCTACAATGAAACGCGTTTGCTTTGTAGTGTGTTCGTTCGATAATCCAATATACCCGTCAAACTGCGTTGACGGCTTGACAAATGGTAGGTGAATTTGGACTTTCCCACCAGTTGCTGCGTCCTACGTACCATTTGCGCAACGTAGTTGTGATCAAGGAATTAAATGTTTGAAAAACTGATTCTCTCAAGTGAATTTAAATATCAAACGCGCCATAACGTTAGTCACCAATAAAATCATCACTATAGCGTCTCGGCATTACTGGATTGGTTTACCAGCTGTCGTTTTCTAGCCACCACATGCGGGCAAAACTACCGTGGCTATTTGAATGCTCGTGGAAATTGGGGGCGGTTAGAACAGTATAGAGGACGTCGTGCTGCTGGTTTAGGGAGTGCCACTTCCAATTCGGCATGACCTGCATTGCTAGCACACGTGACCGACCTGAAACGTTTTACCAAACCCACGAGGTTCCTTATTGCTTTAATAATCCAGTTACACATTTTAGCGTCATACCAGTGGAATTTTGCAACTGCGGCACCCCGTCCTATGGTCGATAACTCCATTGGATTTGATTAAATGCAATTTCAATCTGAGGACTGCAACCCTAGTATAATTTATACCTTTTAATAAACCATTAACTTCCCATCTATGGTTATTTTGCTCAGTGTCACCCCATGTTCAAGTTTCTGCAGATGGAACTGGAACCATGTGGGCTAAATAATTGTTAGGGTTCTCATTTGAATCCACTGGTGGCACTTGCCCGGTTGGCTAAAAGGAATAATAGTTGATATAGTAATCTACAGATTCAAAATTGGCCGACAAACGTTTACATGTGCATCATGACATGTGACTTTCCCATAGTAATCGTGCCATTCCAAGCACAAACGGGAAAATTAACAAATACAAAACACAGCAGAATATCTAAAATGCCGGTGGCACGATTATTTTGATCCTACAATTAAGGGGGGGGGGGTCGCAAGATCGCATGAGCGGACCCTTTTATAATGGTTGGCTCTTGAAATTATCCTGTTGTAATTTCAAATTAATAGCCCATGTTAAAATAAGCTAAATGTTCTGATATTCTACTTCTGGAATTCTGTGCTGATTTCAAAATTTTAGGCTCAAAAGAAGCACGTAGTCTTCTTACATCTGGTAAACCACTTTACAGGCTATTCCGCTGTGTTTTGTATTTTTGTGTTCGGGATAGCAACGTTACTATAGGCTGCTATGTTGTCACCGAAAACAGGAGTTTTCTCAATTTAAACTCATCAATGGCCTAATGACGCACATTTTATCGCTACTATGGCGTCACCAGACCCCCCTATAGCCATATAAAAGTAATTCAGTCTTATCTATCAATCACAATGCCCAGAAGATGCAGAGCGTCCACTAGCTGCCCTGTCCTCAGACACCGCCGCTGCTCTACCTGACCTAACCGCCCCCTCCCTGTTCTCTCCGACCCTACCCCTGGTAGAGCAGCGATGTTAAAGTCTGCTTACCAGGATTACATTGAATGTTCCTGAGTGACCTAGTTACAGTTTTGACTTAAATCGGATTAAACATCTATTGCAAGACTTGAACATGGCTGTCCATTAATGATCAACAACCAATTTGACAGATCTTGAATAATTATACAAATTATACTATGCATATATTGTACAATCCAAGTGTGCAAATATTTTCCTTACCCAGAAAGACTCAACTAAGCCATCGAGTGCTTCTCCAGACCCCTCTCTGAAATGTGCTAATTCTACAGCCACTATGTATACTGTGCCTTCAGAAAGTATTCACCCCCTTTTAATTTTTGCAAATTTTGTTGTGTTACAAAGTAGGATTCAAATGCATTTAATTGTTTTTTTTGTCAATGATCTATACACAAGATACTTTCATGTGAAAGTGGAAGGCATTTTTTTTTACATTTGAAAGATTTATTAAAAATTAAACACATCAACCCCCCCCCCCCCCCCCCAGTCAATCAATACATGTTAGAATCATCATCTTCATTATTCTTTGAAAAATTCTTCAAGCTCTGTCAAATTGGTTGTTAATTATCGCTAGACAACCATTTTCAGGTCAAAATTGTAACTCGGCCACTCAGGAACATTCACTGTCTTCTTGGTAAGCAACTCCAGTGTAGATTTGGCCTTGTGTTTTAGGTTATTGTACTGCTGAAAGGTGAACTCATCTCCCAATGTCTGGTGGAAAGTAGACTGAACCGGGTTTTCCTCAAGGATTCTGACTGTGCCTCTCCGTTCTGCTTCTTTTTTATCCTGAAAAACTCCCCAGTCCTTAACGAATACAGTGCATTCAGGCAAGTATTCAGACTCATTGGCTTTTTCCACATTTTGTTATCTTATTATAAAATTGATTAAATAAAAAATGTTCCTCATCAATCTACATGCAATACCCCATAATGACACAGTGAAAACCCCTGAACAGGCAGTTAACCCACTGTTCCTAGGCCATCATTGAAAATAAGAATTTGTTCTTAACTGACTTGTCTAGTTAAATAAAGGTAAACAAAAAAAGGGGGGGGGGTTATCCGGGTGGTCTCTGAGGTACCATAACACATTGAGAAAAAGTGGCAAGCACAACGTAGCGGCCAAGTAGCCTACTATCTATGGAGGTGAAATGGACAGCACTCTGCAAGGTGCTAATTAATTCAAAGCATTTTAGACGTCACTGCAGTATGCCCACATACTTGAGTATAGCGTGGGGCTTACACAAGTCAGAATTTCAAATTTTGCAATACTGGTAGATAACATAAAATAAATCTTTGTAGGCTACAGCAGAACCCACATGTAAGAATATGTAGGCATCCTGCCTATGTGATAATATGAAGCACATATTCAGATTACAAACTCCCACAATGACTTTACCCATGTCAAGTCCATTTCACTCTCGAGAGTCAACTTCTTGCTAAAACAAATACTAGCTAGTAGAGGTGCCGGGGGTGATGCTGAACTGGAGGGATGATTTTTCTACTTTATTTATTTAACTAGGCAAGTCAGTTAATTAAGAATAAATTATTATTTACAATGACACCTACCAAAAGTCAAAAGGCCTCCTGTGGGGACCAGGGGCTGTGATTAACAAAATAAATACAATTAAAAATATAGGACAAAATACACATCATGACAAGAGACAACACAATATAAAGAGAGACCTAAGACAACAACATGGCATGGCAGCAACACACGACAACACAGCATGGTAGCAGTACAACATGGTAGCAGCACAAAACATGGTGCAGACAAGAGCACAAAGGGCAAAAAGGTACAGACAACAATACATCACGCAAAGCAGCCACAACTGTCAGTAAGAGTGTCCATGATTGAGTCTTTGAATGAAGAGATTGAGATAAAACTGTCCAGTTTGAGTGTTTGCTGCAGCTAGTTCCAGTCACTAGCTGCAGCAAACTGAAGAGACGAGCGACCCAGGGATGTGTGTGCTTTGGGGACCTTTAACAGAATGTGACTGGCAGAATATCTCAGATAGGGGGGAGTGAGGCTTAAGAGGGTTTTATAAATAAGCATCAACCAGTGGGTCTTGCAACAGGGACAGTGTCAAGAAAAAGTATGTGAATCCTTTGGAATTATCTGGACAACCTACACTGTGAATGTTTAAATTATATATTCGATATAGACACAAAAAATACAATAATTTGTGTGTTATTAGTTTAGGCACACTATGTTTGCTTATTGTTGTGGAGATCAGATCAAATTTGATGACCATTTTATGCAGAAATCCAGGTATTTCCAAGGGTTCACATACTTTTACTTGACACTGTATATTAGGATCGCCATCAGGAACAGTTTGCCCCTCACCCCTCTCACGCACTGACAGTTCTCTGGCTTGTACTGGGTTTGAATTTACCATCTTTCTCTGGATTTTTGGACTTGAAAAATGTCAAACTCGATTGCCTTTTTTTATCCATTTTTTATTTGGCTTTCCCATGATTCAAATTCAGTAGGGAGATGACTAGACTAGGCTACGTGACATGACGTGACTATGTAGGGACTAGCTGACCACCACTACCAGGACCTGTGTCAAGATCAGTTACTTACCCCACTGTCCCTCCCAATAACCTCTATGTACAGGATAGGATGATTACATAGAAGGATCACCGCACTTTTACATGATGGTCTGGGGGGGCAGGAGAAATAACGAGGAGATAACTTTATTATTATTATTTTTTTAATTGACATTTTACCCCTTTTTCTCCCCAATTTTGTGGTATCCAATTGTTTAGTAGCTACTATCTTTTCTCATCGCTAAAACTCCCGTACGGGCTCGGGAGAGACGAAGGTTGAAAGTCATGCGTCCTCCGATACACAACCCAACCAAGCCGCACTGCTTCTTTACACAGCGCCATCCAACCAGGAAGCCAGCCGCACCAATGTCTAGGAGGAAACACCATGCACCTGGCAACCTGGTTAGCGTGCACTGCGCCCGGCCCGCCACAGGAGTCGCTGATGAGCGATGAGACAAGGTTTCCCTACCGGCCAAACCCTCCCTAACACGGACGACGCTAGGCCGGTTACGACAGCCTGGGCGCAAACCCAAAGTCTCTGGTGGCACAGCTGGCGCTGCAGTACAGCGCCCTTAACCACTGCGCCACCCGGGAGACGAGGAGACAACTTGATTTAATGCTTATTGCTTTTATTAGAATGTCTACAGTGCGAACAGTGAAATTATAAATAAATCATGCTGCAAGGGGTACCGGATCTGGGCAAATAGGTGCTGGAACAAACAAAGTCAAATCTGAGAAGTGCAGGATCCTGTTCCGACAGGATCCGGCTCAAGTTAAGCACTGCACACCTGTCTAAAGAAGGTCCCACAGTTGCCAAAGCAAAAACCAAGCCATGAAGTTAAAAGAATTGTCCATAGAGCTCAGAGACAGGTTTGTGTCGAGGCACAGATCTGGGGAAGGGTACCAAGACATTTCTGCAGCATTGAAGGTTCCCAAAAACACAGTGGCCCCCAAGGTGACAGTGGGGTTATGGTATGGGCAGGTATAAGCTACAGACAACGAATACAATTGCATTTTATCAATGGCAATTTTAACGCACAGAGATACCGTTACGAGATTCTGAGGCCCATTGTCATGCCATTCATCCGCCGCCATCACCTCATGTTTCAGCATGATAATGCACTGCCCTATGTCGAAAGCATCTGTACACAATTCCTGGAAGCTGAAAATGTGCAAGTTCTTCCATGTCCTGCATACTCCCCAGATATGTCACCTATTGAGCACATTTAGGATGCTATGGATCGACGTGTACGACAGCATGTTTGAGTGCCTGCCAATATTGAGCAACTTTGCACAGCCATTGAAGAGGAGTGGGACAACATTCCACAGGCCACAATCAACAGCCTGATCAACTCTATGCAAAGGAGACGTGTCGTGCCCCATGAGGCAAATTGTGGTCACACCAGATACTGACTGGTTTTCTGACCCACTCCCTACTTTGTTTTAAGGTATCTGTGACCAACAGGTATCAGGTATCTGTGACCAACAGGTGCATATCAGCATTCCCAGTCATGTGAAATCCATAGATTAGGGTCTAATGAATTTATTTAAATTGACTGATTTACAAATGTGAACTGTAACTCAGTAAAATCTTACAATATTTTGTATGTTGGGTATATATTTTTGTTCAGTGTAAATACCTATAATGCTGATGAGTGTGATAGGAAGCGATGTAAATTATGAGTTTACTAGATTAATTAAAAGTGATGATCCATTCAGACCAGCCTTACTGATTTAACTTTCAGAACTACATTTCACAGATATACGACAATGCTGTGAATCTGTTTACCAAGGTTATGGTCCTTCAAGTCATGGACAACTTCTCTCTGTTTTCTGATTCAGTAATGCAGAAAGTGGACATTGGGCACTAAAGAACATCTGAAGATGGGGCCAGCATCCATGACAGAGGTGGACATCTCAACTGTTCTCCCCACTGAGTCTGAGGTTGAATAACAGAGTAATACCAGTCTTCCTCAGGCTAAGGCTGTCTGGAAAGGCAATGGGAAGTTCAGCTTCCTGTCAAATATCAACTTCAGGATCATCTCTGAGGTAGACAAAATATCAAAGTTAAAGTTGAAACACTGCTATTACATACAGTTGAAGTCGTAAGTTTACATACACTTCGGTTGTAGTCATTAAAACTTGTTTTTCAATCACTCCACAAATCTCTTGTTAACAAACTATAGTTTTGGCAAGTCGGTTAGGACATCTACTTTGTGCATGACACAGGTCATTTTTCCAAAAATTGTTTACAGACAGATTATTTCACTTATAATTCACTGTATCACAATTCCAGTGGGTCAGAAGTTTACATACACTAAGTTGACTGGGCCTTTAAACAGCTTGGAAAATTCCAGAAAATGATGTCATGGCTTTAGAAGCTAATTGACATCATTTGAGTCAATTGGCGGTGTACCTGTGGATGTATTCCAACACCTACCTTCAAACTCAGTGCCTCTTTGCTTGACATCATGGGAAAATCAAAATAAATAAGCCAAGCCAAAAAATTGTAGACCTCCACAAGTCTGGTTCATCCTTGGGAGCAATTTCCAAATGCCTGAAGGTACCACGTTCATCTGTACAAACAATAGTACGCAAGTATAAGCATCATGGGACCATGCAGCCGTCATACCGCTCAGGAAGGAGACACATTCTGTCTCCTAGAGACTAATGTACTTTGGTGCAAAAGTGCAAATCAATCACAGAACAACAGAGTACATTGTGAAGATGCTGGAGGAAACAGGTACAAAATTATCTATATCCACAATAAAACAAGTCCTATATTGACATAACCTGAAAGGCTGCTCAGCAAGGAAGAAGCCACTGCTCCACAACCGCCATTAAAAAGCCAGACTACGTTTGCAACTGCACATGGGGACAAAGATCGCACTTTGGTCTGATGAAACAAAAATAGAACTGTTTGGCCATAGTGACCATCATTATGTTTGGTGGAAAAAGGGGGAGGCTTGCAAGCCGAAAAACACCATCTCAACCGTGATGCACGAGGGTGGCAGCATCATGTTGTGGGGTTGCTTTGCTGCAGGAGGGACTGGTGCACTTCACAAAATCGATGGCATCATGAGGCAGGAAAATTCTGTGGACATATTGAATCAACATCTCAAGACATCAGTCAGTAAGTTAAAGCTTGGTCGCAAATGGGGTTTCCAAATGGACAATGACCCCAAGCATACTTCCAAAGTTGTGGCAAAATGGGTTAAGGACAACAAAGTCAAGTCCTGACCTCAATCCCATAGAAAATGTGTGGGCAGAACTGAAAAAGCATGTGCGGGCAAGGAGGCCTACAAACCCGACTCAGTTACACCAGCTTTGCCAGGAGGAATGGGCCAAAATTCACCCAACGTATTGTGGGAAGTGTGGCGTACAGCAGGTCAGCCACCAGGGGGAGATTCGTCAAGGCCTGGTGACAGACGGAGTCTACATCACAAGGCGATGGCTCCCTCTTCTGGATGAGCCAGGTCTCGCCGGGCTCTCTGGCCAGGACTAATTGGGGCTGATTGTGGTTTGTGAGTAATCAAGGGCTGATTGATCACCAGCTGGACAAGTCCCATAAAGCTGCCGGAAGGGAAGCACACGGGAGAAGGGACTGGGAGAGGAAAGGTTGATCCCGGTTCCAGAGATAAAAGGAGGGAGCTCAGTTTTGATCTCCACAGGATACAGCAAGACCCAGAGCCCAGAAGACAGTATCCTGGAGAGGGTCTCATGGGGGAGAGACCCTTTTCTTTTGGTTTGTTATTCAAATAAACACCCTTGAAACCGAGCAAATTGTACTCTGTCCATGGTACAGTATTGTTAGAGAAGGAGAAACCTTTTATAAATGATTGGGCACAATTGTTATTTTTGGGGTTTATGGGCATATTCAATCTCTCCCTATCCCTGTCTGCTGTCCCCACATGCTTCAAGATGGCCACCATTGTTCCAGTACCCAAGAAGGCAAAGGTAACTGAACTTAATGACTATTGCTACTTCGCACTCACCTCTGTCATCATGAAGTGCTTTGAGAGACTAGTTAAGGATCATATCACCTCTACCTTACCTGCCACTCTAGACTGACTTCAATTTGCTTACCGCCCCAATAGATCCATAGACGATGCAATCACCTTCACACTGCCCTATCCCATCTGGACAAGAGGAATACCTATGTAAGAATGCTGTTTTGACTATAGCTCAGCATCCAACACCATAGTACCCTGCAAGCTCATCATTAAGCTCGAAACCCTGGGTCTGAACCCCACCCTGTGCAACTGGATCCTGGACTTATTGACAGGCCTCATCCCGGTGGTGAAGGTAGGAAACATCACCTCCGCTGATCCTCAACACTGGGGCCCCACAAGGGTGCATGTTCAGCCCCCTCCTGTACTCCCTGTTCACCCATGACTGTGTGGCCAAGCATGCCTCCAACTCAATCATCAAGTTTGCAGATGACACAACAGTATTAGGCTTGATTACCAACGATGATGAGATAGCCTACAGGGAGGAGGTGAAGGTTCTGGGAGTGTGGTGCCTGGAAAACAACCTCTCACTCAACATCAACAAAACAATGGAGATTATCGTGGGTGCACCCCCCCTAGCTACATCGAAGACCGCAGGTAAGGTGGAAAGCTTCAAGTTCCTTGGCGTACACATCACTGACAAACTGAGATGGACCACCCACACAGACAGTGTGGTGAAGAAGGCCCAACAGAGCCTCTTCAACCTCAAGAGGCTAAAGAAAGTTTTCTTGTCACCTAAAACCCTCAAACTTTTACAGATGCACAATTGAAAGCATCCTGTCGGGCTGTATCACAGCCTGGTATGGCAACTACAGCACCCGCAAGACTCTCCAGAGGGTGGTACGGTCTACCCAAAGCATTACCCGGGGCACACTACCCGCCCTCCAGGACACCTACTGTACAGCATCCAATGTCACAGGAAGGCCAAAAATATCAAGGACCTCAACCACCCGAGCCACTGCCTGTTCACCCCGCTATCATTCAGAAGGCAAGGTCAGTACAGGTGCATCAAAGCTGTTTTTCAGACTCTTGGTTCCAGCTATCTCATGGCCACTAGCACATTAGAGGCTGCTACCTATAGGCATAGACTATAACTCTCTGGCCACTTTAAGGAATGGAACTCGTCACTTTAATGTTTACATATCTCGCATTACTCATCTGATACTGTTTTCTATACTTCTACAGTATATTGGTCCCTTAATGAAGTTTACATATAAGTCACGTTATCTTAGTCACTTAATGTTTACATATCTTGCATTACTCATCTCATATGCACCTCTCCCTATACTGTATTCTATTCTACTGTATCTTAGTCCTTTCCGCTCTGACATCACTCGTCCATACATGTGTATAGTCTTAATTCATTCCTACTTAGATTTGTGTATCTTGGGTATATGTTGTGTAAGTTGTTAGATATTACTGCACTGACGAAGCACAAGCATTTTGCTACACCTGCAATAAAAATCTGATAATCACGTGTATGTGACCCTTAAAATTGGATTTGTTTGGTTAGATAATTATAACCTGAAGTTGAGTTTACATATTCAGAACTCAAATTATTAATAATTTTCCACACTTATTTTAATCACAATATTCCCCAGTATTATAAGTGGTATTTACAACATGGGATTCAACACATTCAAGCAGTGTATTAAAAGTATTTAATTTTGGAGGGATGCACATTTACAATAATTAGTGGCAGTGACTTTGGGTCTCCTGAGAAACTTGTCTAACAGGAGGTGCACTGAATATTGTAGGGATTCTTTCAGATGGTCCCATTTGGACAGGTAAAGGTTTCGAAGCAGTCTGTGCGCAGCAGTGCATCGCCATGATGAGTGGATAGCATGTGCAGTGCAGCTCTACACAAGTGTCTGTTTTTCGTTCTTCACAACATTGCCCCCAGTGCTGCTGAGAGACAACGCATCTTTTAGTCCAATTCCCTTCATCCCAGTGTCCAAAGATGTCCCCTCGAAGAGCCGAGCCATGAAGGCAATGCCGTCCTCCCTGATGTAGGATTTTCCAGCAAAGGTGTAGAGAATAGGGTTAGCACAGCTGCTGATGAAGGCTAGAGCGGAGGTCACAGCACGGCTGGGCTGCCATACCATATCTAGTCTGCAGGGAGAGGGATAGAGTTCATGTTGCAGTTCCAGTCCTTTTCTTATTGTATGGGTGTTGGTGCTTATGTTACATTTAACTTTAGCTAAATGGAGGGGAAAGATGTTGGGTTGGTTGGCACATACCTCTTTTTCGTTGGTGAGCTGTCATCAAACTGTTCAGCCACCACCTAGAAGAGAAAAGTACAGTCATTCCTTCACTGTAAAATAGTATAACTTTCTATGCTACACTCCACACTGAGTGAAATTGCAAGATAAGCAATACCATATGATCACACACACCTGTGTTATGTTATTGAGGTGATAAGGCAACCAGAAGATGCCAAACATCACAACGATGGCCAGGATGAGTTTCTCACTGCGGACCTTACGACGGAACTTGGTCTGTCTGAGACGCCTCAGGATGCAGACGTAGCTGCTCACTATAACCCCGTACGGAACCAGGAATCCCACTACTGTCTCAAAGGTGTACTGGTACACCACCTGAACATGAGAAATTATGTCATGATAAACTGCACACATGTAATGACATGGTGCAACACCAGGCTTATTTGAACACGAATGGGTCTGTCATACCAAGATCAAGCTAAAATGTAAGATTAGTTAGGATTTATGATGTTAGGAAGAAAGGGAGGCTCCTGTGATTTTAGTAGTCATATAATGACTGTACCTGTATCAACATGTAAACCTCTTCCTAATCCTGAATAACTATATACTTAAACCAGAAAAAATATATAATGTATCTAACTTCATTATTAACTTAATATTCACTTATCTCTTGAACTTACATATCGAGACCGGGAGTGATTTGAGGCACACACCAGGCGGGTGTTGTTCTGTTCATCATGATCATACCTCACCTGCCTGAACACCAGAGCAGGGATAGAAATTGAGAACACTAGGGCCCAGAGCATAGCTATTGCCCGCACCACCATCTTCTTGCTGGCCAGGGCCGCCACTCGATGGGGCCACACCACTGCAACTAGCCTGTGCAGGCTCATCAGCGTGATGAGGAAGATGGAGGCGTACATGTTAGTGTTGCACAGGTAAAACAGCCCCTTGCACATGGGGTCGCCAAAGTCCCAGTTCTGCCTGGCCAGATAAATTATGAAGAAGATGGTAAGGCACATGAGAAAGCCGTCGGCGCACGCGAGGTTGAGGATGAGGAGGGTGGTAACGGAGCGTTGGCGGGCACGGGCCAGGATGCTCCAAATGATGAAGAGGTTTCCTGGGACGCCGAGGAGGAAGACCAGGCCCAAGATAAGGGCTCCTATGGCTGTGGTGGCGTCATTACTCACGATGCTGGAATCCTCAACAGTGTCTTTGGTGAAGAGGATAGAGGTGGAAGTGGACTTGTTGAGATAATGGAGGAGGGAACTGCCATTCTTAGCCATAGTGAGAGTTATCGGCTCTGAGGGAGAGAGGGAGAAAGACAGAGTTATCCAGGGACTCTAATGGCTACTGTGTGTTATCAACCTTCAAGTTGAATAGTAGTACAGAGCTTGGGTCATTGACCAAGAGTATGACCTACATAAAACACAGATATCAGTAGACATTTTACTTATTGAAGCTAAGCTAAGAACATATGGTTTTGATGTAAAGGTTTTAGTTGAGGGCTCAAGGTGCTGTCTGTCATCTTCAATCTCTGTGTGATTAAAGGAAGGAGATGGGACGAGTCAGAAAAAAGGAGGAAATCAATGTCATTGACCATTTGTATGGTTATTAGCTCTGAGGTAAAGGGCAAAATAATAGCCCCGTTTGTTTATACCTGTTGCTAACATGTGCCCTTTGTCTTGATCTTTTCTACATTCTGATTGTAGGGGCGGCAGGGTAGCCTAGTGGTTAGAGCATTGGACTAGTAACCAGAAGGTTGCAAGTTCAAATCCCCGAGCTGACAAGGTACAAATCTGTCGTTCTGCCCCTGAACAGGCAGTTAACCCACTGTTCCTAGGCCGTCATTGAAAATAAGAATTTGTCTTAACTGACTTGCCTAGTAAAATAAAGGTAAAATAAATACATTGTGCCCAGGCTACATTTTTAGACAGGTGTAGACAATTAAATTGTGATCTGATTGTGATCAGGCACACATTGTGTCTGGATATCAAACAGACCTGGATGGTGAAACCATTTAAATCATCATTATAATCATCACTTTATAATCATTGACAAAGGTAGCACCAATGATTTATGGGATTATTGTCTTAAATAAACTCCGATTATTTTTAAAGAATATCTGTCAAATAGTTTCCATACAGGGAGGCACCAATTTAGTGCTGACACAGTGGAAGGATAAGAGACACATTTTAATACAACGTGTAGACGCGATAAACCTTGATCAGATAGTGATCGGATCATATTGATCAGATCTCACAAAACTCACGATAGCACAAGTTGTAAACGAGGGTAGAGAAAAAGAGACATGTTTGGGAAGTACACTATATGCAAAACTATGTGGACACCCCTTCAAATTACTGAATTTCAGACACACCCATTGCTGACAGGTGTATAAAATTGAGCAATCGCCATAGACAAACATTGGCAGTAGAATGGCCTTACTGAAGAGCTCTGTGACTTTCAATGTGGCACCGTAATAGGATGCCACCTTTCCAACAAGTCAGTTTGTTAAATGTCTGCCTTGCTAGAGCTGCCCCGGTCAACTGTAAGTGCTGTTATTGTGAAGTGCAAACATTTAGGAGCAACAATGGCTCAGCCGTGAAGTGGTGGGCCACACAAGCTCACAGAACAGGATCACTGAGTGCTGAAGTGCGTAAAAATCGTCTGTCCTCGGGTTGCAACACTTACTACCGAATTCCAAACTGCCTCTGGAAGCAACGTCAGCACAATAACTGTTCATCGAGAGATTCATGAAATGGATTTCCACGGCCGAGCAGGCGCACACAAGCCTAAGATCACCATGTGCAACAGGAAAGGGCTTTCTGTGGGCCTCCCGAGTGGCGCAGTGGTCTAAGGCACTGCATCTAAGTGCTGAGGTGCCACTACAGTCTTGGGTTCTATCCCAGGCTGTGCCACAGCCAGCCGTGACCGGGAGACCCATGGGGTGGTGCACAATTGGCCCACCGTTGTTTGGGTTAGGCAGGGGTTGGCCAGCGGGATTTCCTTGGCTCATTGTGCTCTAAAGAGTCCTTGTGGCGGGCCGGGTGCATGCAAGCTGACTCGGTTGTTAGTTGGACCGTGTTTTCTCTGACACATTGGTGCGGCTGGCAACCATTTAGGGGCAACCATCCCCATGAACAAAGCAAGGGGCATACAGACATGGTTTGTCGAGATCGGTGTGGAATAACTTGACTGGCCAGCACAGATCCCTGACCTTACCCCCATCAAACACCTTTGGGATGAATTTGAACGCAGACTCTGAGCCAAGCCTAATCACCCAACAGCAGTGTCCGACCACACTAATGCTCTTGTGGCTGAATGGTCCCTGCAGCAATGTTACAACATCTAGGAGAAACTCTTCCCAGAAGAGTGGAGGCTCTTATAGCAGCAAAGGGGGGACTAACTCCATATGAATGCACATGATTTTGCAATGAGATGTTCGACGAGCAGGTGTCCCCATAGTTTTGGTCATGCATGTCCCCATAGTTTTGGTCATATCACGGAACTGTCACCAACTCAAAATTAGGTGGATTGTTTTGCATATGGTTTACACTAGTTTCACAAGTCCATCCTTCCAAATCTCACCTCATTGACGTGAGTGAAGCATGGGCATCCAAGGTCATGTTTACACTGATAGAAATAGCTTTGGGATGTAATTCTATTTGAGGTTGGGGCTACATGTCGCTCAACCCTCACTCACTGTTATATCTTTGCGGTAGACAATGTGTTTGCAGCACACATAAAACATTTTGCCACTTACACAGGCAAGCAAATATTCACATTAGCCCTCCTGGCCAACAGTATATTGTCACAACACAGAGATGGCATGCTAAAACATGCCAAATATTAACGCTGCTCCTTTAAAAGTCTCAGCTTCAATAGTCATAGACTTCTCTTGATTTCCTCCCTCCTGCTCTCTCTCTCTGTATCTCTCTCTGTATTTCTCTCTGTATCTCTCTGTATCTCTCTCTGTATCTCTCTGTATCTCTCTCTGTATCGCTCTCTGTACTCCACATTGCCACAATAATTTCCTCTTATCATCACAGGCATTATGCTTGTCTTCCTCCGTAGTGTAATTTCTATTTCTACCCATCTGTAAAGCTATGAAGAGGAAGGACACCAAATAATGGCTCACAGAAGTGGAAATTTGTCAAACAGGCTATGAACAGGGCAACAAGTTTCTACTTGTGCAGTTATTTTGACAAATAAAAAAAGTGAACAGCAGTGGAAAGTGCATTGTATTATACACTGAGTGTAGAAAACATCTGGAACACCTAATCTGTTGTCTTGCTCATTCACCCTCTGAATGGCACACACACACAATCCCTGTCTCAATTATCTCAAGAATTAAAAATCCTTCTTTAGTCTGTCTCCTCCCCTTCATCTACTCTGTTTGAAGTGGATTTCAAAAGCTGACCTTATGTGTCAACATAAGAATCAAGGCAGAGTTACGTCAACAGCAAGGAACACACAGAACCACACCGAGACAGGATTCACTCATCAACACATGGATATGAGACTGAAAGAAGATAGATAGAGGGAAGAGGATGGAATTGGAAAATAAGAAAATTGGAAATGAATTAGGAATGATTATGAGATTAGGAATGATTATGAGAGAGAGAGAGAGAGAGAGAGAATGAAAGAGAAAGAAAGAGAGAGAGAGAGACTGAGAGAGAGAAAATGATAATTGAGTATATCCCAGGGAAAAATTCAGGATATTTGCATCCACTCACCTTACTACACAATCAAGACTTCAGAGGATGACGAAGAAGGTGATGAAGAGCAATGGATCTGAGTAGGGTGTGTAACCATATGGTGGGAATAGTTTTGTGTTTATCTATACTCGTTTATCTCTCTTTTCTGACAGCTTGTATCCAACTCCCTCTCTCATTCTATTTTTTTCTTTACAACTGCTTGTTTCCCCTGTCTTTCCCTACTACTGTGTCTAATAAATGTGCTGCCCCACAAGCTGTAACATGCTCTGAAGGGCGAGAGAGGTGTGTCCTTCCTTTAGTCTCCAACCTCTCACTCTATTTCACACACACACCCTCCACAGCGATGTTTTTCCTGGTGCTAACCTTCCCCCCTTCGTCCTGATCTTGCCAATATTCTGATTTTACCCACATTATCAGACAGGTGTAGAAGATTAAAAGACACATTGTGATCTGTTTGTGATCTTCCTGACCACCTTTCGAGGTAGTCAGGCATGCATTGTGTCTGCCGACTGGGCACAGACATCAGTTCAATGTCTAGATTTGATTTATATTTAGTTGAGTTGTCCACTAATGTGAATTCAACGTGAAGTCAACAAAAAAATGTCACCATGTCATTGGATTTAGGTAAAAAAAAAATGGCACACTATGTCTCAATTGTCTCAAGGATTAAAAATCCTTCTTTAGCTTGTCTCCTCCCTTTCATCTACAGTGATTGATGTGGATTTAAGAGACTTCAGTAAGGGATCATAGCTTTCACCAGGATTCACCTGGTCAGTCTATGTAAGGGAAAGAGCAAGAAAGGACACCTGTATAGTTGGGGACGGTTGCAGAGGTAACAGGAGTGAGTTCAGATTTTGATCCCCACAGGACACAGCAAGACCCGGAGCCCAGAAGATGGTATCCCGGAGAGGGTCTCATGGGGGAGACCTATTCTTTTCTTTTGAACTATTATTTTAATAAACACCTTTGAAACTGAGCTAATCCAACTCTGTGTCTGATCTGTGCAAATGTTTTGACACAACCCCCCTGGTCTGCCACTATATATATATATATATATATCAATTAAATATATATATATCAATTAAATATATATATATATATATATCAATTAAATATATATATATATATATATATACAGTGCCTTGCGAAAGTATTCGGCCCCCTTGAACTTTGCAACCTTTTGCCACATTTCAGGCTTCAAACATAAAGATATAAAACTGTATTTTTTTGTGAAGAATCAACAACAAGTGGGACACAATCATGAAGTGGAACGACATTTATTGGATATTTCAAACTTTTTTAACAATTCAAAAACTGAAAAATTGGCTCAAAATGGCCAGAAACAAAGAAACCTTCTTCTGAAACTCGTCAGTCTATTCTTGTTCTGAGAAATGAAGGCTATTCCATGCGAGAAATTGCCAAGAAACTGAAGATCTCGTAACACGCTATGGCCTACTCCCTTCTCAGAACAGAGCATACTGGCTCTAACCAGAATAGAAAGAGGAGTGGGAGGCCTCGGTGCAGAACTGAGCAAGAGGACAAGTACATTAGAGTGTCTAGTTTGAGAAACAGATTCCTCACAAGTTCTCAACAGGCAGCTTCATTAAATAGTACCCGCAAAACACCAGTCTCAACGTCAACAGAAGAGGTGACTCCAGGATGCTGGCCTTCTAGGCAGAGTTGCAAAGAAAAAGCCATATCTCAGACTGGCCAATAAAAAGAAAATATTAAGATGGGCAAAAGAATACAGACACTGGACAGAGGAACTCTGCCTAAAAGGCCAGCATCCCGGAGTCGCCTCTTCACTGTTGATGTTGAGACTGGAGTGATAGTTGCTGATAATGGGCCTCTGTACATCTATGTAGATATTCCATTCAAAATATGCCGTTTCCAGATACAATATTTACAACATTTACAATGTCTACACTGTATTTCTGATCAATTTGATGTCATTTTAATTGACAAAACATTTACTTCTCATTCAAAAACAAAAGGAACTTTCTAAGTGGCCCTAAACTTTTGAACGGTGTTTATGTATATAAATATATATATATATATATATATATATATATTCCGGCATTGTGTATAAAAAATGTTTTATAAAAAAAGGGATTATGTGTGTATTGTTTTGCTAGATATTACTGCAAATCTGTGTACAAGACCAATAAACTTTGATTTGCACACACTCACTCACGGAGCTCTGACACTCACGGAGCTCTGACACTCACGGAGCTCTGACACTCACGGAGCTCTGACACTCACGCAGGAATGTTGATTATATCCTGGGTTTGGGGCACGAGGTAAGAACAGGACGCAGTGAGGGTAAGGTAAGAAGTGAGTGAAAATTGATACTCCATTGTCCAGGCGTATAGAAGCATTGTCCTTAGCATCACACTCATGTGATATCTTTATTCAGTTCCCGTCTAACACGTACACCCAGCCACCAAAACATCCATCCAGTTCTTATCTTTCTCTGGTTTTAGTTCAGTCCTTCCATCTCTGTCGTTATCACCTGTATGCCTATTTCCTCTGTGAGTTGAAATATTAAAATATTATCATAAATGCTTCACACTGGTGTTTGGAGATACTGAACATATGATGAGAGTTATTTTGTCTGGATTGTTCACTGCGTTCAAAACATTCCTTCAGATAATGTAGGAATATGTTGGAAACTGAGGCATTTACACCATCATCTCCAATACTGTGGAAAGACCGTTCCACCTTTCTACCACATGGTGGCAAGATATCCACATTGTTATATCCTCCTTCCTCTGTCAATTCATTTGACATTCAACCGTTGACATCCAACAGCAACTGAAAACCAGCCTGAGGATTTGACCCACATTAGCATCCTTTTAATTTGTAACACTCATATGCCTCCCAAATAAAGCCCTACTGGTTATATAAACTCCAAAAAACTATTTTTATCTCTTGCCAAGACCTTATGAAGGCGAGATAATTCTACAATCCTATAGAATAAATCCCAAATCCTCCACAATATAAACTATATTTTACCCTAAATAATGAGCAGTCTGTAGTCAATCTTGATTGCGCATAAACATTCACCAAACATAATCATCTTCATTTGGATAGAAGATGCCCACATCTCCAAGAGTATGAAAGATAGAAAGTGAGAGAAAAAAGCATCCAGCTCCAGTATAACATGATGATTGTGAGAACTGGAGGAGGAGGGGGGGGGGGGGCTAGGGAAAGAGAGGGGTTGAGGGAGGGAGAGAGCATGTTTATTTAAGTTTTTCGTCTCCCGTCTCAGACAGAGTACAGACTACAGAGGATAATGAGAAACAGATCTTGCAAGGGAGGGAGAGAGAGGGAGGGAGAGAGGGAGGGGGGTGAGCCTGGGAGAGCAAGGGGAGTAACATGGGGGAGGGAAAAGAAAAAGACTGAGATGGGTAATGGGAGTAGGAAAGGAGGATGACAAGACAGAGGGGGTAAATCATGTAAACACCACAGGAAACAGCCTGGCCTCCTTATGCTCTCTGAATGACAGCGAAGAATCATGGTCCTTTTTATGACAGAGAGCACAGGGACATACAGTGAGGCCACAGCAAGGAGGAACAGCCCACCAGCCAAACATCTGGCTCAAGAGGGTCACTTCATTACTTTTTTACACTCGAGTTGATACCTTTAAAAAGTTTGGTGTTTGAGGGAGGGAGCGAAAACAGAAAACTTCTGGAAATACAAAGATGTACTGTCAAACTGTCAGAGGAAATGTAGGCAATAATCTATAGGCTATAGCCTACTTAACATATTAGTTATGTTAAGAACTGGGGAAAAGTATTTTTTTAAACGTAAACTAAGCACAGTATGTGAAAAGAAACATCCCGGCTCATGGACACGGGCAGGGGAAAAGGGGAGAGGGGAGGGTGAGAGGGTCTCATTGACTGACAAACGAAATGTCCAATTGAGATCGAGTAACGGTCCAAACTGGGCTGGGCAACTCACCCAAAGGCAATTAAGGGTAAAAGACGACAAAATATTTGATACACTTTTTTTTCTGGTCGGATAGAAGAAAGGATGGCGACAGAGCATTAGAATTAAAGACTGATAGATAGCCTGTGATGGAATAGATAGATACCGGTCCTATGGCTAACGGACTTCAAAGAACTCAACGATATATTTATTTAAATCTGTCTTCTCCAAAACGATATATTTATTTAAATCTGTCTTCTCCAAAACTTCGAATGAAAAGGACCAAGGAAATTATCATTATGAAATAACACAGCAGATCACACTATCTGTTCAACTGGGAGTTCTCTTCATACGTTTCGCAGACTTTTTTTCGCTTGCTGTGGGGATGGGGGCTGCGCCGGGTTCTGGTTGGGAGGAGGGGGAGTTCGAGTTCAAGTTGGTTTTTGAGGAGGACCCGACGCGCCAACTCCGGGGCCCATCCCCGCTGTGCAACGCGGACCAGGAGCACACTATCGTGGGGGAGAGGACAGAGAGCGCCCTGTCGCTCCTAGAGTCGAGCAATACTGGTTAGAACCCTTTCTTGAATAGTGTGTGTGAATGTTTGTGAATGTGGGAGAGATTGACCGAGAGAGAGATTGACAGATAAGGAAAGGAAGATTGAAGGCCGTTCAATGGTCCCCAATGTAGGCAACTCATCCACAACGTAGAGACATTCCTGTGTGTGGTGTATATAATGTGAATGATTTAGTTGACTTGTTCTGAGTAGTTTATCATTTATTTGTACAATTATTTGGCCTAATGTTCTCTCTCTCTCTACCCAGGTATAGATGAGTTATGTGTCTGATCAGGGCTCTCCAACCCTGTTCTTTGAGAGCTAACCTCCTGTAGGTTTTCACTAACTAACCTGATTTGGTTGGACAACCAGCTAATTATTAGAATCAGACACGCTAGATTGGAGTTGGATTGAAAAACTACAGGACAGTAGTTCTCCAGGAACAGGGTTGGAGAGCCCCGGTCTGAATGTACTGTATGTGCACACGTGCTTATCTGTGTCTGGGGGATGTGTGTTCATGTGCATGGAGTTCTTGTGTTCTGTAGCCTACTATGTGTGCTGTGTATTGAATGATTGTGTGTGTGTGTGTGTGTGTGTGTGTGTGTGTGTGTGTGTGTGTGTGTGTGTGTGTGTGTGTGTGTGTGTGTGTGTGTGTGTGTGTGTGTGTGTGTGTGTGTGTGTGTGTGTGTCTGTGTCTGTGTCTGTGTGTGTAAGAGCAGAACTCAATGTGGTTTTAATCAGCTGTGCGTGTGAGTGGAGTTAACAGCTGCCATCTGGATGGAACCGCAATCTCTGTTTACTGAGCATGCACCACATACACACCTCCCTCCATTCTCCTCTCCTCTCCTCTCCTCTCCTCTCCTCTCCTCTCCTCTCCTCTCCTCTCCTCTCCTCTCCTCTCCTCTCCTCTCCTCTCCTCTCCTCTCCTCTCCTCTCCTCTCCTCTCCATCTACTATCCCTCTATTCTCTTTCCGTTCTCCCTCTCCTCTCCCTCCGTTCTGCCTCTTCTCTCCCTCCGTTCTGCCTCTCCTCTCCCTCCATTCTCCCTCTACTCTCCCTCCGTTCTCCCTCTCCCTCTCCTCTCCTCTCTCTCTACTCTCCCTCTGCTCTCCATTTAGTATCCCTCTCCTCTCCCTCCGTTCTCCCTCTCCCTCTCCTCTCCTCTCTCTCTACTCTCCCTCTGCTCTCCATTTACTATCCCTCTCCCTCTCCTCTCCTCTCCCTCTACTCTCCCTCTGCTCTCCATTTACTATCCCTCTCCTCTCCCTCCGTTCTCCCTCTCCTCTCCCCCTCACTCCTTTCCCCTTTCAGATTTTGATACACACCCCTCTCACCCACTAAAGCATTTATTTCCTGCCCACACTGGCATACAACACGTATACCACACCCCAACCTAGGGATGTTACCACAGTGTATATTGTACCTTATAACTGATGCACTAGGCTGACCAATGATCCATACTGGAAAGTGATGCACACAGTGCTCTACAGTGAACCTAACTGTCCCGTACTGTCTATTGCACCACAGCAGGGAAATGTTTGATGTAAAAACACAAATATGGAACATTTACTTACCTATTTTATAAACAACCTTAAGCCCCCTCTACATTATTTCTGAAGCAATAGAGTTAGGTTATGCTTTTTATAGTTGTAGTGGACATAACTGGTTACTCTGAAACTTTAATGTATTCTAGATCTGTACCATCTCTTTATGTTGAACTCAGTAGGCTAAAGCTTACCATGTCAACCTGTAACTGGCAAACTACTAACAACCCTCTCCAACATTTTTGTTTGGTCACAGAGAGCCACCTGGATACCACTCACGTAGGCCAGCCAATCGGCATCCCTACCCCAACATATTCTTCAGCCAGTCAAAGGGCTGGGATGCATTCCCCGCCCCCCAGACGTGCCTTGGTGAGGGAGTTCAGTGGGACCTATGAGAGCCTTCCAGCGAGATCTGTACAGGTGAGCGAATCGGAGATGTCCAGTTACTCTCCTGGTCAGTGAGAGTGGAACAGTGACTCATAAATGTATGTCATAAATTATGCTAAAAGCCATACAGTTCCCTACAGTATGGTTGCCTGATGACTCCAACAATTCTTCCGCTGCTCTATGTTCGCAACATACTTCAGTCTGAGACTGTCATCATTGAAGTCATTTGTGGTGAAAATGAAGGGTGTTGTACAAAAGAAAGTCATCAACGATTGGATCATCAGTAACCAATCAGAGTAATAAAGCCAATTACGATTGTTTATTTATTTTAGCGATATTTTATTTGAATGATTTTGTGATATTCAATTACGATCTTGTCTTATCGCTGCAACTCCAAAACGGGCTCGGGAGAGGTGAATGTTGAGTCATGCGTCCTCTGAAACATGACCTGCCAATCCGCGCTTCTCAACACCTGCCCTCTCAACCCGGAAGCCAGCTGCACCAATGTGTCGGAGGAAACACCGTTCACCTGACGACCGAATTCAGCCTGCAGGCGTCCGGCCCTCCACAAGGAGTGGCTAGAGTGCGATGAGCCAAGTAAAGCCCCCCCGGCCAAATCCTCGCCTAACCTGGACGACGCTGGGCCAATTGTGCGCCGCCCTATGGGACTCCTGGTCACAGCCGTTGTGACACAGCCTGGGATCGAACTCGGGTCTGTAGTGACGCAGTGCCATTGAGCGCTGCGCCCCTGACAAATTTCCTAAATGCCACTTTACCCATGTGTGTTCTGGCTCTGGCCCAACCCATCGGGTTATGGGACCAATCAGAACGGTTAGAATGTGTTTGCATTCTAGAAATTTTTGGGGAGGTACTCAGATCCCCACTCATTGCGGAGAAGAAACTAACATTCGTGGGGGTGGCGTAGCGTTTGACCGGAACCGGTTGGGTAGGCAGGAAAAATTATGGTCCCTGCATTTCTCTATTGTTAATGTTCTAACTTATCTGTTTCTCTCTCTCTCTCGCTCTCTCTCTGTCTCTCTCTCTCTCTCTCCCATCTCTCTCTCCCATCTCTCTCCCAGGTGTCAGAGTCCCATGTGTTGGAGTGCCCTAGCATCCAGATCACCACTATCTCCCCAGAGGATGACACTGCCCCAGCAGGAAGTAACTTCTGGGACACAGGAGGTGGATGGGACAGGGAGCGCCTCTACCTTCCCCTAATGGACCCATTCTGCTACCGCGAAGGCAGCACCGGCGCTGGGTCCCTGAGCCCAAGCCCTGCCTCCAGCCCCTCCTCTCGCGGCTGGCTCAGTCCTGCGTCCAGCTGTGATTCGCTGCTGGTGGAGGAGGAGGAGCTCAATGAGGTCACCTCCCATTTCTGCCTGTCACCCTCCTCCCGGCCCACCTCACCGGGGGGTAAGAAGCGCAGGAACTCCCCTCTGGCCTCCCCCTGCACGTCCCGCAGGAGCAGCTACTCTGAGGACCACTCCTGTACCCTGGAGGGAGAAGACTCCACCTCTCAGTCACAAGCTCACAACAGCAGCTTTGAGCTGAGCATTCCACAGAAAACTAGAAAGACGTCACTGGAGCAGGTAAGGTGGCTGGCTGGTGGTTCTTAGAACTTATGTTCCATAGGGGTTTGTCTTGATGCTCAACCAGAAATCCATTGTTTGTGTCCTCCAGGTCTCCCCCAGGGATGTGGAGCAGGAGCAGGGTCCAGCCCATAGCTCCCACTGCCCACTGCCAGAGCCACTGCAGCAAAGGAGAGAGGTTGCATCCATGGGCATGGACTACCTGTCTGTGCCCCCTGCTCTGGGCTGGGGGAGGACCAGAGCCAGCGCCCACAGCCCTATGTTCAGGTTACACACTATGTTTATACAGTATCCCTCAACACTGTGTTGACTTGCCATTAGTATTGTTTGGATGGCCAGGATAGCCCGCTCCACCCACACATCTGACAGGTCCATTTGTCTTACAGATCCAATGCTCTACCGCCACTTGATTGGCCACTGCCAACTCAGTTTGACCAATATGAGTTGCGTATTGACGTGCAGCCCCGCCCACACCACCGAGCCCACTACGAGACAGAAGGAAGCAGAGGAGCCGTCAAGGCATCACCAGGGGGACATCCGGTTGTTACGGTATAATAAATTGATTAAATTAAAGAAAGCTTGATTTGTTTATGGCTTCAATCCCAGACTAACATATACAGTATATATCTAAACAACAGCTCTCTTTTCTGTCTCTCCCAGCTGACTGGGTACACAGAGAGACAGCCCCTCTCTTTGCAGGTGTTTGTGGGAACAGCAGATGACAGGTCCATCCGGCCTCATCCTTTCTATCAGATACACAGGTAGGTTACCGTGCAACAATACACCAATCAATCTATGATAGTATGTGCTACATCAGTGTTTTGATGTGTTTTTGTTTTTATTGTTAAGATGCTTATTTTGATCCTCAGGGTAACAGGTAAGATGGTGGGTACTGCCAGTCAGGAGAGTGTACAGGCTGGCACCAAAATACTGGACATCCCCCTCAACCCAGAGACCAACATGACTGCCCTGTGAGTATCTACCAGAGAGATAAAGCTCATAGATATCAACGGCTTTGTATGGGGTAACTGAGTAGGCAGAAATAATAGCTTTCCTGTATGTGTGTATATACTAGGATGCACTTTTACGTGCTATTTTGCACTGTGTGAGTGTCTGTCTGTGTGCTGAGTATAACAGCCTATCTCTGTTTCAGCATTGACTGCGCTGGCATTCTGAAGCTGAGGAACTCGGACATCGAGCTGAGGAAAGGAGAGACAGATGTAGGGAGGAAAAACACGCGTGTGCGCCTAGTGTTCCGTACCCACCTCCCCCTTGGCCTTCCCGTGGCCCCACCTGGACGGATGCTGGCCCTGCAGGTTACCTCCGTGCCTATTGAGTGCTGTAAGTATGGCAGGTAGCCTAACGGTTAGAGCGTTGGGCCAGTAACTGAAGGGTTGCTGGTTTGAATACCTGAGTCAACAAGGTGAAAAATCAGTCGATATCCCTTTTGAGCAAGGCACCTAATCCTAATTTGTTCTAGGGGTGCTGTGGCTGACCCTGTAAAACAACACATTGTGACAATGCAAAACTTTTTTTTTCTCCCTGTCCAGTCTCTTACTTTGAGCTTGTATTTTGATAAGGTTTCTGAACATCCTAGTGAATCATCTGTATTCTGTCCTCTCTCTCTCTCTCTGTGTCTCTCTGTGTCTCTCTGTGTCTCTCTGTGTCTCTCTGTGTCTCTCTGTGTTTGTCTGTGTCTCTCTGTGTCTCGCTGTGTCTCTCTGTGTCTCGCTGTGTTTCTCTGTGTCTCTCTGTGTCTCGCTGTGTCTCGCTGTGTTTCTCTGTCTCTCTGTGTCTCCTCAGCCCAGCGCTCTGCTCAGGAGTTGCCAGTGGTGGAGTCAGTCAGTGTCATATCTTGCTCTGTGGAAGGAGGGGAGGAGCTACTGTTGGGTGGATCTAACTTCCTGCCCATGTCCAGAGTGCTTTTTATGGAAAGAGGGACAGGTAAGGGGTTCGGGATAGGGGAAGTGAGAAGTTAGGGAATATAGGATTTTTAATGAAAATTAATTTTAGGTTCCCACAAAGATAGGATAACATAACATTTGTGTGTGCGTGTTCTTCTTTTCTTCAATGTGCACCATCCATGAAATTAGGTATAATTAATATCCATATTTACCAGATGGAAAGCTACAGTGGGAAGAGGAGGCACATGTTGACCGTGACAACAGTAGTGAGGTAAATAGTATGTTTCTGGGTCTATTTGTGTTTCAGCGCACATGTATTAAAACTGTAATGTACATTGTTCATATTGTCATCCCACAGTGCTTGCTGTGTGTGCAAATTCCAGCCTATGGTGACCTGTCTGTGAACCGCCCAGTATCTGTGTGCCTTTATGTCTCCAACGGGAAGAGGAAAAGGAGCAGCACTCACTGTTTCAAGTACCTGCCGGGTGAGTCTCCCTTCACTTCATCCATCAGTCTCTCAGCTTAGACTGGAACTATCTTTTTTGCTTTTGGTTCATTTTGAACAATTTATCCTGATGGTATCTATCTACGAGGTTAGGGGCTTATTACCACTTATTTTCTCTCCCTCTCTCACTTTCACTCTCTCTCTCTCTCTCGCCCTCAGTCATGTTTAAAGAGGACGACCCTCTGCTCTCGCATCCCTCTGTCTTGCCCCTGGAGGGGGTGACACTCTGCTCCATGGGGGAGCCCAGCAGGGTGGACAGGGGTCTGCACCTGAGGAATGATCCCACGCCCAAGGAGAGAGGGCTAGCTTTGCACCTGCCCCCCTACCCTTCAGCCTACTCTCCCCCCTACCAAGGCCATGGCTACCAGGAGGAGTACTGCCACAAGCCTGAAGCTGTGGGTGACAGCAGAGGTTCTTTGTCAGAAAGACGCCCCAGCTTTGAGAACTTGGAGCTGGGCTTCACCGAGCTACTGCCTCCCCTGTACCCCAGAGTCTCCCAACCTCCCTCTCCCTCCCCATGGCTGGACTCCCCATACCTGTCCTCCTCCCCCTCTCCCTCCCACTCCTCCTCTCTGAGTCCCTTCCCCGCAGGCAGCCCCATCTCCTCCTCCTCTCTTCCCCCCATGACTACCTCACCCTACCCCCACTACCCCTACCCTCAGGAGGTCTGCCCCTCGCCTCCTTCCAACTCCAGCCCGTATCAGGACTTCTACCCACCACCATACTCCCACAACGAGGTATGGGACCACCAGGGCAGGGGACCTCGGGAAAGGGAGGCTCAGGCTGGGTCGAAAATGCAGACGACCCCCCTGGAATTTGCCAGCTCATCATCTATTCACCACATTACATTAGAGGAAGGTGAGAAGTTTGCATGTACAGTACGAAGTTCTAATTGGTATTGATCTCCATTGTTACAATAATAACAATACATATAATATAACATGTTTGATGGATTGATATACAGCATAAATGAATGTCTAAACGTCTGACTGGCTGCTGTGTCTTTTTGACTACAGTGAATGAGTTCATAGGAGAAGACATCAGATCGTTCCAGTCGGGCTCACAGACGGACAGCCAACCAGGATGACAAGCTCAGTACTGTCCTGTCTGGTTCAGTTGTTATAGTATGAAGCGCTTTATTACTACCACATCACACCTTTTTCTATGCACTTGGTTTATGATGTATTGCTCAAATATGACAATACTGAATGGGGATTAAATGGCAAGGGCACAGTTGTAAGTATGATTACAGATACATTTTTACCATTTATATAAGGGAGACTAATGTTTTTAACCAGTTTTCAATATAAATTATACAAGTACATTTTACATTACATTTACATTTAAGTCATTTAGCAGACGCTCTTATCCAGAGCGACTTACAAATTGGTGAATTCACCTTCTGACATCCAGTGGAACAGCCACTTTACAATAGTGCATCTAAGTCATTAAGGGGGGGGTGAGAAGGAATACTTATCCTATCCTAGGTATTCCTTGAAGAGGTGGGGTTTCAGGTGTCTCCGGAAGGTGGTGATTGACTCCGCTGTCCTGGCGTCGTGAGGGAGTTTGTTCCACCATTGGGGGGCCAGAGCAGCGAACAGTTTTGACTGGGCTGAGCGGGAACTGTACTTCCTCAATGGTAGGGAGGCGAGCAGGCCAGAGGAGGATGAACGCAGTGCCCTTGCTTGGGTGTAGGGCCTGATCAGAGCCTGGAGGTACTGCGGTGCCGTTCCCCTCACAGCTCCGTAGGCAAGCACCATGGTCTTGTAGCGGATGCGAGCTTCAACTGGAAGCCAGTGGGAGAGCGGAGGAGCGGGGTGACGTGAGAGAACTTGGGAAGGTTGAACACCAGACGGGCTGCGGCGTTCTGGATGAGTTGTAGGGGTTTAATGGCACAGGCAGGGAGCCCAGCCAACAGCGAGTTGCAGTAATCCAGACGGGAGATGACAAGTGCCTGGATTAGGACCTGCGCCGCTTCCTGGGTGAGGCAGGGTCGTACTCTGCGGATGTTGTAGAGCATGAACCTACAGGAACGGGCCACCGCCATGATGTTGGTTGAGAACGACAGGGTGTTGTCCAGGATCACGCCAAGGTTCTTAGCGCTCTGGGAGGAGGACACAATGGAGTTGTCAACCGTGATGGCGAGATCATGGAACGGGCAGTCCTTCCCCGGGAGGAAGAGCAGCTCCGTCTTGCCGAGGTTCAGCTTGAGGTGGTGATCCGTCATCCACACTGATATGTCTGCCAGACATGCAGAGATGCGATTCGCCACCTGGTCATCAGAAGGGGGAAAGGAGAAGATTAATTGTGTGTCGTCTGCATAGCAATGATAGGAGAGACCATGTGAGGTTATGACAGAGCCAAGTGACTTGGTGTATAGCGAGAATAGGAGAGGGCCTAGAACAGAGCCCTGGGGGACACCAGTGGTGAGAGCGCGTGGCGAGGGAGACAGATTCTCGCCACGCCACCTGGTAGGAGCGACCTGTCAGGTAGGACGCAATCCAAGCGTGGGCCGCGCCGGAGATGCCCAACTCGGAGAGGGTGGAGAGGAGGATCTGATGGTTCACAGTATCGAAGGCAGCCGATAGGTCTAGAAGGATGAGAGCAGAGGAGAGAGAGTTAGCTTTAGCAGTGCGGAGCGCCTCCGTGATGCAGAGAAGAGCAGTCTCAGTTGAATGACTAGTCTTGAAACCTGACTGATTTGGATCAAGAAGGTCATTCTGAGAGAGATAGAGGGAGAGCTGGCCAAGGACGGCACGTTCAAGAGTTTTGGAGAGAAAAGAAAGAAGGGATACTGGTCTGTAGTTGTTGACATCGGAGGGATCGAGTGTAGGTTTCTTCAGAAGGGGTGCAACTCTCGCTCTCTTGAAGACGGAAGGGACGTAGCCAGCGGTCAGGGATGAGTTGATGAGCGAGGTGAGGTAAGGGAGAAGGTCCCCGGAAATGGTCTGGAGGAGAGAGGAGGGGATAGGGTCGAGCGGGCAGGTTGTTGGGCGGCCGGCCGTCACAAGAAGCGAGATTTCATCTGGAGAGAGAGGGGAGAAAGAGGTCAGAGCACAGGGTAGGGCAGTGTGAGCAGAACCAGCGGTGTCGTTTGACTTAGCAAACGAGGATCGGATGTCGTCGACCTTCTTTTCAAAATGGTTGACGAAGTCATCTGCAGAGAGGGAGGAGGGGGGAGGGGGAGGAGGATTCAGAAGGGAGGAGAAGGTGGCAAAGAGCTTCCTAGGGTTAGAGGCAGATGCTTGGAATTTAGAGTGGTAGAAAGTGGCTTTAGCAGCAGAGACAGAGGAGGAAAATGTAGAGAGGAGGAGTGAAAGGATGCCAGGTCCGCAGGGAGGCGGGTTTTCCTCCATTTCCGCTCGGCTGCCCGGAGCTCTGTTCTGTGAGCTCGCAATGAGTCATCGAGCCACGGAGCGGGAGGGGAGGACCGAGCCGGCCTGGAGGATAGGGGACATAGAGAGTCAAAGGATGCAGAAAGGGAAGAGAGGAGGGTTGAGGAGGCAGAGTCAGGAGAAAGGTTGGAGAAGGTATGAGCAGAGGGAAGAGATGAAAGGATGGAAGAGGAAAGAGTAGCGGGGGAGAGAGAGCGAAGGTTGGGACGGCGCGATACCATCCGAGTAGGGGCAGTGTGGGAAGTGTTGGATGAGAGCGAGAGGGAAAAGGATACAAGGTAGTGGTCGGAGACTTGGAGGAGTTGCAGTGAGGTTAGTGGAAGAACAGCATCTAGTAAAGATGAGGTCGAGCGTATTGCCTGCCTTGTGAGTAGGGGGAAGGTGAGAGGGTGAGGTCAAAGAGGAGAGGAGTGGAAAGAAGGAGGCAGAGAGGAATGAGTCAAAGGTAGACGTGGGGAGGTTAAAGTCGCCCAGGACTGTGAGAGGTGAGCCGTCCTCAGGAAAGGAGCTTATCAAGGCATCAAGCTCATTGATGAACTCTCCGAGGGAACCTGGAGGGCGATAAATGATAAGAATGTTAAGCTTGAAAGGGCTGGTAACTGTGACAGCATGGAATTCAAAGGAGGCGATAGATAGATGGGTAAGGGGAGAGAGAGAGAATGACCACTTGGGAGAGATGAGGATCCCGGTGCCACCACCCCGCTGACCAGAAGCTCTCGGGGTGTGCGAGAACACGTGGGTGGACGAAAGAGAGCAGTAGGAGTAGCAGTGTTATCTGTGGTGATCCATGTTTCCGTCAGTGCCAGGAAGTCGAGGGACTGGAGGGAGGCATAGGCTGAGATGAACTCTGCCTTGTTGGCCGCAGATCGGCAGTTCCAGAGGCTACCGGAGACCAGGAACTCCACGTGGGTCGTGCGCGCTGGGACCACCAGATTAGGGTGGCCGCGGCCACGCGGTGTGGAGCGTTTGTATGGTCTGTGCAGAGAGGAGAGAACAGGGATAGATAGACACATAGTTAACAGGGTACAGAAGAGGCTACGCTAATGCAAAGGAGATTGGAATGACAAGTGGACTACACGTCTCGAATGTTCAGAAAGTTAAGCTTACGTAGCAAGAATCTTATTGACTAAAATGATTGAAATGAAACAGTACTGCTGGAGTAGGCTAGCTGGTAGTGGCTGCGATGTTGACACTACACTAATCAAGTCGTTCCGTCGAGTGTAATAGTTTCTACAGTGCTGCTATTCGGGGGCTAGCTGGCTAGCTAGCAAGGTTGATTGCGTTCCGTTACTTAAAAGAACGACAATAGCTGGCTGGCTAACCTAGAAAATCGCTCTAGGCTACACAATTGTCTTAGATACAAAGACGGCTATGTATCTAGCTAGCTACGATCAAACAAAACAAACCGTTGTACTGTAATAGTTACTACGGTGCTGCTATTCAAACAGTAGAAGAACGACAATAGCTGGCCAGCTAACCTAGAAAGCTAACCTAGAAAATCGCTCTAGACTACACAATTGTCTTAGATACAAAGACGGCTATGTAGCTGGCTAGCTACGATCAAACAAATCAAACCGTTGTACTGTAATGAAGTGAAATGAAAATGTGATACTACCTGTGGAACGACGCGGAATGTTGACCGGGTAGTTGGAGTTCAATTCGGTAGAGGTTGGCTAGCTGTTGGCTAGCTAGCTAGCAGCATGTTGGCTAGCTAGCTAGCAGCATTTCCTACGTTAAGGACGACAAATAGCTGGCTAGCTAACCTCGGTAAATTAAGATAATCACTCTAAGTCTACACACTCTAAACTGCACAATTATCTTGGATACGAAGACAACTATGTAGCTAGCTGACACTACGCTAATCGAGTCGTTCAGTTGAGTGTAATAGTTACTACAGTGCTAGTGGACAGTGGATGTTAGCTAGCTGCTTAGCTGCTTAGCTAGCTGCTGGGCAGATACGTTAGGACGACGAAATACGATAATTATGCAATTGTCGTTGATACAAGGACGGCTATGTAGCTGGCTAAGAAGAAATTGCTAAGATTAGACAAATCAAACCGTTGTACTATAACGAGATGTAATGAAAAGTTATAAAAAGTTATACTACCTGCGGACCGAAGTGTAGATGCGGCCGCTCGCTCCAACCGGAAGTAAATGTGTGTTATTGGTCTGTTTGTGGATATGGTTTTGTGTGTGCTTGAATAGCCGATCTCTCTCCTCCTGAGGGTAACATCTATTATCACTGAAGATAAGTAAGTTTCATTAGGCCCATGTATGCATACAGCCTAAAGCTAGGCTTAAGTGTCTGAGTGAATGCAGTCTGGACTCTATGGAGGCTCATTGTGTCAGAGACGCTGTAGAAGGACAGATATCCTGCCCTGTGATCCAGGTACACTCTTATCCTAGAGGACTCGGGGTCAGATAGTTTAGTCTCTATGTTGTTATGTAGGAAACTACAGGCTTATTTGACGCAGAGTAAATTCCAGGACTTCTCATTATGAGGCCAAACTGGGCTTCTGGACCAAAGCCCGTCCTCCTGATGTCCTTGTATAAGACTGGTATGTAGGGCCTCTTCCCGCTCCACTCTACCTCCCAGTAACAGCAGCCTCTCTACACAGCACCTGGATACTGTGAAACCTGTCTGTGTGGTTGAGGCACGGTTTGGGCTCCTTCATTGTCACTTCCTGGTCTCTTTCAGTCAGGTGGAGATTGTAGAATGCTGTGTTTGGATCCAATGTGAGCTGACAGAAATCTATGGAGAGAGGAGAGGGAGGAAACATAACAGAGGTACTTACGACATGTGATTAGTGTAGAATAGACCTTACATTTTGTGTAATAACATAGATTTATACTTTCATTTTAGCTGTTTTTTTAGCAACAGTGTCTGCCGGTGACAGTGAAGAAAGACATGGATGCACAATTGAATGAAATAGATAATTGATTTTAGATATATTTGTGAAGTATTTCTCTGAGAGGGGCTCTGGGATGTACATAATCTCCATTGTATTGACTGCAGATGGGGAAAGTTTTCAATTAATAACAACAAAGGGCTCAATCTGATTGGGTGGACCTGGCAGGGCCTGGCTCCCCAGGGGGCGGGCCTGTGTCAACCCAGGCCCACCCATGCCCACACCCCTGATCAACAAAGGGCGATCAACAATTATGCACCAATCCATTTTAGAAAAACGATTGAAGAGAAATATCATTTTCCCCCCAGTTTTATGAAATAGGTTATGTACCACTGCCAAGTTCTATTTATGTAGTGGTGTGGAATATCAGACATATCAGTGTCACACCTGCTCTTAAAATCTGAAGCCAATTCTCTTTCAGAATGTCTTCCTGTCTCTCTGTTAGTTCAGACCGATAGGTCTGACCCACAGGGCCACTGGATTGGTCTGGAGTTTCAGGAGGGGCGTATAGAGACGACCATATCTACAGAGGGAACAGTGAGAGGATACAAAATGATACAAATTAGAAATCCATCAACATGCAATCACTGTGTTTAAAAAACTTTTTTTACATGTAATACTTAATACCTGGAGGAATGTGATCCTCTGTGTGTGAAAGGTGCTCCAGTTCAGTGTTTCTTCCTCAGATCAGCTTCCTGCTCCAGTCTCTGTGTGAGTCCTTCAGGCTGACTCACTGCAGTCTTCTCCTGGGCTCTGATCAGCTCTCACACCTCACAGCACCTTCTCTCTATGGAGTGTATCAGCTCAGTACAGATCCTCTCACTGTCCTCCATTGTTGCCTGTGCAGAGTGCTGATGGGAGACGCAGAGAGTAACCTGCAGTAACCTGGAGACTGTGTACTCGTGCGCAACCATGGCAGCCAAAGGCTCAAACCCAGAGGAAACTGTGGTAACCAGGATAAATGCGCAACCCGTGCGCTGCCTAATACCCACTCCTGGACCCAGCCATGATAACCATGTGAGGCACACTGGGATCAGTTACATCCAAGCGATAAATCCTCAAAGTTATGTTGGGAAACCCAACTTGCTGCAGCACAGATATCACCAATCATCATGCACCTGAACAACGCCCAAGCAGCCACCACACCCATAGTGGAGTGAGCATGTACACCAACCCTTGTCCTTTGCAGTCATATTCCATTGAGATAGCCTCCGCAATCCAATGAGAAAGACACTGCTTAGAAAATCTCCCTACCTTGAGCTGGATTAGCGAAACAGACAAAAAGTTGGTCACGAACTGGGATATCCTTGGTCCTATCCATATACAGTGCCTTCGGAAAGTATTCAGACCCCTTGACTTTTAACATTTGTTACATTACAGCCTTATTCTAAAATGGATTAAATGAAACAAATTCCTCAGCAATCTACACAGAATACCCCATAATGACAAAGTGAAAACAGGTTTTAACATAAGTATTCAGACCCTTTGCTATGAGACTTGAAATTGGTGCATCCTGTTTCCATTGATTATCCTTAGGATGTTTCTACAACTTGATTGGAGTCCACCTGTGGTAAATTCAATTGTTTGGACATGATTTGGAAAGGCAAACATCTGTCTATATAAGGTCCACAGATGACAGTGCATGTCAGAGCAAAAACAAAGCCATGAGGTCGAAGGAATTGTCCGTAGAGCTCCAAGACAGGCACCGATCTGGGGAAGGGTACCAAAAAAAGACTGCAGCATTGAAATTCCTCTGAGGAGATGGGAAAATCTTCCAGAAGGACAACCCATCTCTGCAGCACTACACCAATCAGGCCTTTATGGTAGAGCGGCCGTATGGAAGCCAATCCTCAGTAAAAGGCACATGACAGCCTGCTTGGAGTTTGCCAAAAGGCACCAAAAGACTCAGACCATGAGAAACCAGATTCTCTGGTCTGATGAAACCAAGATTGAACTCTTTGGCCTGAAAGCCAAGTGTCTGGAGGAAACCAGACACCATCCGTATGGAGAAGCATGGTGGTGGCAGCATCATGCTGTGGGGATGTTTTTCAGCAGCAGGGTCTGGGAGACTAGTCAAGATCGAGGCAAAGATGAACGGATCAAAGTACAGAGAGATCCTTGATGAAAATCTGCTGCAGAGCGCTCAGGACCTCAGACTGGGGCGAAGGTTCACATTCCAACAGGGCAACGACCCTAAGCACACAGCCAAGACAATGCAGGAGTGGCTTTGGGACAAGTCTCTGAATGTCCTTGAGTTGCCCAGCCAGATCCCGGACTTGAACACGATCAAACCTCTCTGGAGAGACCTGTGAATAGCTGTGCAGCAATGCTACCCATCCAACCTGACAGAGCTTGAGAGGATCTGCAGAGAAGAATGGGAGAAACTCCCCAAATACAGATGTGCCAACAAAGTACTGAGTAAAGGGTCTGAATACTTATGTAAATGTGATATTTCATTTTTTTTATATATATAAATTAGCAAAAATGTCTAAACCTGTTTTTGCTTTGTCATTGTGGGGTGTTGTGTGTAGATTGATGAGAGAGAAAAAAACAATTTCATCAATTTTAGAATAAGGCTGTAGCATAACAAAATGTGGAAAAAGTCAAGGCGTCTGAATACTTTCCGAAGGCTCTGTATGTGCGTAAAGCATGCACCGGACACAGGCTATGCAACCTCCATTGTTGACTGGAAGCAAATGAAGGAGGTGAGAAAGTGAACAGCTTGAAAGCCAGGGACCTGTAAGACGTAGGCATAACCCTGGGAGCAAAACCTGCATTCGGATGTAACATCACTTTGGAGTCGCCAGGCGCAAGTTCCAAACAGGAAGGGAAAGACCTAGTTAGTTGTACAACTGAATGCATTCAACTGAAATGTGTCTTCCACATTTAACCCAACCTCTCTGAATCAGAGAGGTGTGGGGTGCTGCCATAATCGACATCCACGTCCTTGGCACCGGTGGAACAGCGGTTTAACTGCCTTGCTCAGGGGCAAAGTAACAGATTTTTACCTTGGGGATTCGATCCAGCAACCTTTCGGTTACTAGCCCAACGCTCCTATCCACCAGGCTCCCTTCCACGTGTACTGAGAGCGCATGGAGATCCCCAACGCCCTTGGCCGACACCAAGGCCATGAGCAGGGCAGTCTTGTAGGAAAGGACCTTCAGGTCCACAGACTCCAATGGTTCAAATAGAGGCTTCCCTCCATGGAAGGTGCCAAAGGCTTAGAAACTGGCCTGAGCCGGCGCACGGTTTTCAGGAACCGCACCACCAGAGTACAAGACCCCGGGGAATGGCTGTCAATCCTAAACTTGCGGACCTTGAGGTGCTTGTTTAAAACACTCAAGTCCAGGATGGGACACAACACAATCGCTCTTGGGAACTAAGAAGTACCGGCTGCACCAACCGCTCTATACTTCTGACACTGGAACCACCCGAATAGCCTGCTTTTGAAGACGACAGGTGCTAGGACCGCCACGAAAGGAGGAGGATGCACAGCAAACGGCAGGTGGTACCCCTTAGTCACTGTCCAGGTGGTACCCCTTAGTCACTGTCCAGGTGGTACCCCTTAGTCACTGTCCAGGTGGTACCCCTTAGTCACTGTCCAGGTGGTACCCCTTAGTCACTGTCCAGGTGGTACCCCTTAGTCACTGTCCAGGTGGTACCCCTTAGTCACTGTCCAGGTGGTACCCCTTAGTCACTGTCCAGGTGGTACCCCTTAGTCACTGTCCAGGTGGTACCCCTTAGTCACTGTCACCCATGGTGAAACTGCATATGCCCGCCACTGGACGGAACATGCTCCCAGTCTCCCATACATTATGTCCTTAAGGGGCAGAGCGCCACCCTGAGGACTGGGATATTCAATTTATTTGTCATCATTTTTTTAGTCTCCACCACCCTTGACAACTATGTGTCTGAATGTGGGGAAGGATCTGTGTTTATTATGTCCACACCTGGACGATACCTCACTCTCGATACCCCTGAACACTGAGGAACCTTGGGTAGAAACAATGTGCTTACGTGGTACAGCCATTCTGATACCCAGATCACACCGGATTCGGGAACTTCGGAAACCAGTAAGTTGCCCCCATTGACCTAGCCACTTGGGAGCACTGTTGCCACAGTAAATTCTTGGGGAGGTGGGCCCCGAGAACATAACTCCTCCCTCGGCCTGCAGCTAGGGTCATGAGATCTGCTCTTTCCCTGTGCTGTGGAAGAACCAGTTTTTACCTCCTCGAAACGGGCCTGTAAGGACTCCATAGCTGAGCCAAACAACCTTGTTGACGAAACTGACTCATCCAAATACATCTGCCTGTTCCTCTCAAGAACTGCAACCAGCTGATCTGCTGATAAACGACATTGTTTATTCAGAAGCACCGTGCTAGGAATAGCCCCATTGTTAGACTCTGGAACTAAGTAACTCGCCAGCTTTCCACCCATTGGCGATGTGCAAACGATCCTCGCCTCCTCCATACCCTCTACATTCATGAACTCCCCATAACCTGGTAGCACCAGCCTGGCTGAATGAGGGGAATCTGAGGTTGCCTTTAGGTCATGAGAGAAATCTTTAAACAGGGGTAAGCAATCCTTCACCGCTGCATGGACAGGAAGTAAATACCTTCCCCCAACCTGGGGGAGAAGATGTACAATCCACCCCCAGATGGTTTCCGCCCTACGACACAGCTCCATCAAAGACGCGTTAACAACCAATGGTCACTCTCCCCCACTGAATCCAGAGCTGGGCTTTAGGCTGCCCCGGACTGATGTAATCCTATTCACACTGGATGGAGCCTCACTTGCCTGGGATGACACCCCTATCAACTCCGACCACCGCTGCTGCTCTCTCCTGACCTCCGACAACCCCATTCTTGAGGTTGCTTAACCCGAAGACCCTTCGCCAGCAGCCCCAATCTTTTCCACAAAGTTAGCCCGACACCCAATGGAAGTTGAGCCCAGCCAGAAACAATGGTCACACAAACTGGTCTGAGCCAAAGCCTCCTGTGCGTGTTTCCACCCCAGACAGCACTCATGAGTATCTTTACATGTCCTAGGGCCCTCAAACTCAACTCTGGACCTCGAAGCCAGTTCAACTGCATTGTTTCATTGTTCCCCTCTAATCAGGGAATCAGAGACTGATATAGATATGGGATATCAGGTGTGTTATCAGGTAGAACAGAAAACCAGCAGGCTCTGGGCCTCGTAGGGTAAGAGTTGAGTACCCTTGTCCTAGGGCATAGTCGGAGATTCAAACTCGGCTGGTTAGCCTTTTTGAACTTACTCTTACCACTGGTCATCTTACTCAAGCAAGGAAGCACTGGTTACACAAGCAGAGCAAAAAGTAGTTCAATTTTAGCAAACCCAAAAACAGATACCAAGACCCAAAACTCACAACATCTAGGGGGACAAGTACCCTCTCTCCACTAACAGACACCTAAGTACAAATGTTGAAAAGTTAGCAAATTGCGTGACACGTTCTTCCTTCAGGCGAGCTGAAGAGCAAAGAATTTAGGGAATGGATGCCTAGCCTGCCCTCGAAGCCCCACTTCCTGGGCATAATACTGGGGCTTCGAGGGCGGGCTAGGCATCCATTTGCCCGTTGGGCGTGATTTCAGCTTTCTTCAGGTGAATATGATTGGTCGTTGATTCCCCATAGTATTTTATACCGAGTGACCGACTGAAAGGGAACTAGACATTTCATGTCAGCTTTCCAGGCATTGTTTGAAAATATACATTTCCACATATTTATTGAAAATAATGATTTGATTGTTGTCTTGTGAATTTCCCCAAAACACTGCAGTCATTTGTCTCCCTCTATTGATAGCTTTAGTGTTACAGACAGACATAAACGTGTATGTTTGATGCATTATTCTCCAGTCTCCAAATTAAGACCATGCATTTGATGACAATATTTCCTTTTGCACACAAAAAGAACACGCCCTTTAAAAAATACAGCACTTCCCTGTCTCCCTGAAATATCCAATGGGCCCTATGGGGTGTGTGAATGCTATGACAAGCCCCACCTGTCTGTCTGTCTGTCTGTCTGTCTGTCTGTCTGTCTGTCTTCTCTGCTGCAGCTGAGACGGTAGCATGGCTCCTGTGTTCATCCATCACACACAGCATACAGACAAACTGCTGATCAGTACGAAAGTAGATGAGAGCAGATATTATCCTGTAGTTGCCTGGTGGCGTCAACCAGTGAATGCTTCTTTAGAGAGGGTGATTCCAAATGGCGCTGAAGGTGAGTCTCACAAAATACAGCCAGACACACTAGACAAGACTTCAGGCCCAGCATAGCAGCAGCATCTTCAGGCCCAGCATAGCAGCAGCATCTTCAGGCCCAGCATAGCAGCAGCATCTTCAGGCCCAGCATAGCAGCAGCATCTTCAGGCCCAGCATAGCAGCAGCATCTTCAGGCCCAGCATAGCTTTGAACAGGAGGAGGAGTTTGGAATCCTAAGACCTTAACTTTCCTAACCATCTCTGCCAAAATGGTATTCCTTTCCAGTTCTGGTCTTTTGGAAAAGGGAGTTCCGCGCTGCACTGAGGGCAGCTGTATTCTCCTCAGCTTTGTTCAACCTGGTTCCAGCAGCCTTCAATATAGACCACCCAGCTAATATCTCTAGGGGTAACGTTACCCTGTAATGTTTGAATGTCCAGTTTTTCGTTATTCTCTCAATGTTAGCAATGACTTTTTGTTGCATGTTTTGGTATTAAAGTTAGAACATTCCCTTAAAGTCAAACATAACTTATCTAGAACATAGTTACAATGTTCTCAGAATATACAACAATAATGTTCTAGACACGTTCTGTCCGGTTTTCTGAGGATTGGAGAATATTTAATAATTTTCACATCAAACATACACAGAACATTGGTTGCCAAGTTCTCAGAATGTAAGATATTAAAGTCCTAGACATGTTTCATGGGTACGTTGCAAGAGCATTTCTGTGTATCAGTTGTCAGATATTAAAGTCCTAGACATGTTTCATGGGTACGTTGCAAGAGCATTTCTGTGTATCAGTTCTCAGGATGTAAGATATTAAAGTCCTAGACATGTTTCATGGGTACGTTGCAAGAGCATTTCTGTGTATCAGTTCTCAGGATGTAAGACATTAAAGTCCTAGACATGTTTCATGGGTACGTTGCAAGAGCATTTCTGTGTATCAGATCTCAGAGTGTCGGATATTAAAGTCCTAGACATGTTTCATGGGTACGTTGCAATAGCATTTCTGTGTATCAGTTCTCAGGATGTAAGATATTAAAGTCCTAGACATGTTTCATGGGTACGTTGCAAGAGCATTTCTGTGTATCAGTTCTCAGGATGTAAGACATTAAAGTCCTAGACATGTTTCATGGGTACGTTGCAAGAGCATTTCTGTGTATCAGATCTCAGAGTGTAGGATATTAAAGTCCTAGACATGTTTCATGGGTACGTTGCAAGAGCATTTCTGTGTATCAGTTCTCAGGATGTAAGATATTAAAGTCCTAGACATGTTTCATGGGTACGTTGCAAGAGCATTTCTGTGTATCAGTTCTCAGGATGTCGCCTGAATGTCCAAAGAATGTCCAATATCCCTTATTGGTACAGTGGTTAGGGTGTTTGTCATTGACCAAAGAGTGATCAAATAAAGATCCATCTGTATACAGAAAGCACTTTAAATTGCTGAAATAAATCAATGAAATCAATGATGAGCAAATAGTCAGATTAACTCATACCTGACATGGACATGGTGGTGTAGAGATCAGAGTACTGTGAACTAAGAGCATGTGAGTTCAAATCCCAGGTGAGTACATGTTTAATAATAATTAATGTCTGAATGAACATGCACAATGTAATCATGTATGCCAAATATGTAAGTTAAAAGCACTGTTTGTGAATATCCTTACCAACAGATTTTTTTATCAATGGTTCACTAATCAGGGCCTTGATTGGCTCAGCAACAGTGATGTGTTTAGCTGTTTTGGGCAGACACATACATGTTTATGAAACGTGTCTAGAACATTAATATCTTTCGTTCTAAGAACATGGCAACCATGTTCTGTGGATGTTGATGGAATACTCTCTTAACCCTCAGAAAACTGGACATGAATGGTCATGAAACGTTCCCATTAAACATGTCTATAACAATATCTTAAGTTCTGAGAACATGGTAACCACGTTCTGGGTGAGTTCTATTTGACATTAAGGGAATGATCTCTTGGAAAAATACCTTGCACATCCTATGAAAATGTTAGTTAAGGACCTAATGAGACTCTTAAGGGAACGTTCTCCTTTCTCCAGTGTTTGTTGTTAGCTGGGCATGCAGTAACTGTGTCCACAGGGGATAGCCACTTGATTTCCTAGCACATCTAGACACACTGGACAGAGAAGTTGATCTTGGTAGATGAGTTCCTCTGCCTGTGAGATTTCAGAGAGGGAGAGGGAGAGAACCGTATTGATTTCTTTTGATAGTGAAAATTTAGGAATTATGTTGTACTTCCTGGTTCAACCAGTAGTTACAGGTGTGGTTACTGTGTAACAAAGAAAAAGGAACTTCCGGCCCTGTTCGTGAGTGTGTGCGTGAGAGACAGTATGACATTTGTTCATGTCTATTTCTATCATGGCTGTTGAAGGAACTGGACCAAGGTGCAGCGTCGTGAGCGTACGTTTTCTCTTTATTAACTCAAAATGACACCGACTAAACAATACACAAACAACCCGTGAAGCTTCATGCTATGTGCCATCAAACAAAGTTAACTTCCCACCAAGATAGGTGGGGAAAAAAAGACACCTAAGTATGGTTCCCAATCAGAGACGATAGACAGCTGTCCCTGATTGGGAACCATACCAGGCCAAAACATATAGATAGAAAATCATAGAAACACAACACATAGAAATGCCCACCCCACTCCACCCCAACTTTTGCGCACTGCTGTGCTGTTGCCACGGAGGTTACTTGTGATACTTTTGATAAAAACATACCACAATAAATGTGTTTTAAAAACACACATGTCAGTGCTATTGATATTGCCCTTAATATGACAATTTCGAATCAACATAATGGGGATGTGATGACAGTCAAATTAGAGAATGGGGGAACAGGATAGACTTTTCCTCTAATTTCACAAAAAGGTATTTGCAGAATTTGCATTGAAATTATTGTACTTTGTTTTGCCAGCAAAATACAAATTCTAAAAACTCTACAGTAACTAAACTACTAAACTATACTTTAACTCTTCAGTAATAAACAAATACAAACTGGGGTGAGCGACATTTGAGACTATCAATTAACTTCACCATTAAACACATTTTCACACATGCTATTGCCTTTCTCTCAGCTGTTTCACTTTCATTCCATCTGGCACAATTTAACGAAGACTCCAAAACACATAAACTCAAAGCCAAGATAGAGGGGCTGAGTGAATGTGGTTTGGACTCTATGGAGCAGGGTCATTGTGTCAGAGACTCTGTAGAAACACAGACTTCCTGCCCTGTGATCCAGGTACACTCCTATCCTAGAGGAGGTTGAAGTGGGTATTCTTGTGGCCACGTTATTGTGCCAGATGGTACAACCTTTTCTGGAACAGAACAAACTCCAGGACTTGTCATTGCGTCCAAAGTGGGAGTCGTTGCCCTCTCCTCTCCTGGTCATCTCTTTGTACGCCACAGCCATGTTGATGCCACTCCCGCTCCACTCGGCTTCCCAGTAGCAGCGTCCTGACAGGGCCTCAGTACACAACACCTGGCTCCAGTGATCAAACCTCTCTGGGTGCTCCAGGCAGGAGTGGTCCCTGGCCCTCACTGTCACCACCTTGTTCTCCTCAGACACACTCAGGTCCCTGTGGGCTGTCCGGGGGTCCAGTGTGAGCTGACAGGAATCTACGAGGAAAGAAGATGAAGGGTATGAAAGGAGGAGTCAGTGTACTACACTATAAGAAAGGAACGGTAACAAGAAGATGAATGGATCCGTAGAGCACCGCCACAATGCAGATTTAGCCCTGAGCTAAGAGCAGATGCAGCGCTCTGGCTATTAATGGAGTTTAAACCGACTTACAGTATAAGAACTCTGGTCTGATCCGGGGCTCTGGACACTGCAGGAGTTTCACTGTGCCCGCTACAGAGGAATACGAATTAGACAGTGAAGAGTAGTAATGTTCCATAGAGAAAAAAAAATGTGTACTTTTAAAACAGCTTTATTGCAATATAGAGTGAATTACAGTAAAGTGTCCAGTCTCACCTGCCCTGGAGATTTTGGGCCATTCCCCTTTCAACAGGTCCTCCAATCTCTTCTGGAGTGCTGATACCGAGGCTCGAACTTGACCGAAATCCACCAGAGGAACCACTGTGATTCTGGGTGTGTCTGTGAGTTCAGTCGATTTAGAGATTGACTGGCAGTTCTAGAACCCAGGAGAGTGGAAGACAAAGTGTGGGACGGATTACAATATACACATAGAGTGGGGCAAAAAAGGTATTTAGTCAGCCACCAATTGTGCAAGTTCTCCCACTTAAAAAGATGAGAGGCCTGTAATTTTCATCATAGGTACACTTCAACTGTGACAGACAAAATGAGAAAAGAAAATCCAGAAAATCACATTGTAGGATTTTTTTATTAATTTATTTGCAAATTATGGTGGAAAATAAGTATTTGGTCACGTACAAACAAGCAAGATTTCTGCTTGTCACAGACCTGTAATTTCTTCTTTAAGAGGCTCCTCTGTCCTCCACTTGTTACCTGTATTAATGGCACCTGTTTGAACTTGTTATCAGTATAAAAGGCACCTGTCCACAACCTCAAACACTCCAAACTCCACTATGGCCAAGACCAAAGAGCTGTCAAAGGACACCAGAAACAAAATTGTAGACCTGCACCAGGCTGGGAAGACTGAATCTGCAATAGGTAAGCAGCTTGGTTTGAATAAATCAACTGTGGGAGCAATTATTAGGAAATGGAAGACATACAAGACCACTGATAATCTCCCTCGATCTGAGGCTCCACGCAAGATCTCACCCCTTGGGGTCAAAATGATCACAAGAACGGTGAGCAAAAATCCCAGAACCACACGGGGGGACCTAGTGAATGACCTGCAGAGAGCTGGGACCATAGTAACAAAGCCTACCATCAGTAACACTACGCCGCCAGGGACTCAAATCCTGCAGTGCCAGATGTGCCCCGCTGCTTAAGCCAGTACATGTCCAGGCCTGTCTGAAGTTTGCTAGAGAGCATCTGGATGATCCAGAAGAAGATTGGGAGAATGTCATATGGTCAGATCAAACCAAAATAGAACTTTTTGGTAAAAACCCAACTCGTCGTGTTTGGAGGACAAAGAATGCTGAGTTGCATCCAAAGAACACCATACCTAATGTGAAGCATGGGGGTGGAAACACCATGCTTTGGGGCTGTTTTTCTGCAAAGGGACCAGGACGACTGATCCGTGTAAAGGAAAGAATGAATGGGGCCATGTATCATGAGATTTTGAGTGAAAACCTCCTTCCATCAGCAAGGGCATTGAAGATGAAACGTGGCTGGGTCTTTCAGCATGACAATGATCCCAAACACACCGCCCGGGCAACGAAAGAGTGGCTTCGTAAGAAGCATTTCAAGGACCTGGAGTGGCCTAGCCAGTCTCCAGATCTCAACCCCATAGAAAATCTTTAGAGGGAGTTGAAAGTCTGTGTTGCCCAGCAACAGCCCCAAAACATCACTGTTCTAGAGGAGATCTGCATGGAGGAATTCCCCAAAATACCAGCAACAGTGTGTGAGAAACCTTGTGAAGACTTACAGAAAACATTTGACCTCTGTCATTGCCAACAAAGGGTATATAACAAAGTATTGAGATAAACTTTTGTTATTGACCAAATACTTATTTTCCACCATAATTTGCAAATATATTAATTAAAAATCCTACAATGTGATATTCTGGATTTTTTTCCCCTCATTTGTCTGTCTGTCATAGTTGAAGTGTACCTATGATGAAAATTACAGGCCTCTCATCTTTTTAAGTGGGAGACCTTGCACAATTGGTGGCTGACTAAATACTTTTTTGCCCCACTGAAAATAAAAACACTGGACACCTTAATTATCCTGAAACCAGAGCAGCAGTGATGCTACCTGTAGAAAATAGATATGATCCTCTGTGTGTGAAAGCTGCTCCAGCTCACAGTCTTTCTTCCTCAGCTCAGCCACCTCCTGCTCCAGTCTCAGTATGAGCCCTTCAGTCTGACTCACTGCAGTCTTCTCCTGGGCTCTGATCAGCTCTCTCACCTCACAGCACCTTCTCTCTATGGAGCAGATCAGCTCAGTAAAGATCTTCTGGCTGTCCTCCACTGCTGTCCGTGCAGAGTGCTAGTGGGAGACAGAGTGTGGTCAAGATATAACATTTAGCCAAGTATGAACAAACTCCCAAATCCTCCCCCATCCACTAAAATATTAGCTTATTAATACTTGAAAGTCGCTTCAGACTTGGCCATGGCTGCCATTGCTCTACGGATCGCCACAGTGCATCACCTTCAGTGATTGCAGAGCCTGTCTCAGATCCAGCAGTTCCTTTTCTTTGGCTTGCATTCTCAGTTTGCATTTCTTCCTCGTCTTCCCCAGCTGCCTCTGCAGGGACAAGGACACACCCACAAGCCTATCTTAGTAAATATTTGGGGCTCATATAAATAAGCAGGCTATTGATCTTATGGTCGTTCATTGTGTCAAATTGAATATTTAGCTGATGAAAGCTGTGAGGTTGTTTAGTCTCCATAACACTCAACATACATTATTTTTTTCATTTTTACATTCCACATTCCTCAAATGAAAAAAAGCCTACAATCTATAACCTGTAACAGCTAGGCTATTGATGAAGGGAAAATGTAGCCTTCCCTTAAGAGAATCATGTTACACATTGGCACATCATCTCAGTCAGATAGTCAAAAGAGATGAAGAGGTTTTGCATGTGGAAACATAGTGTATGGTGCCACATTCAAAGCAACTGACTGAACCAATGACAGGCACCTGACACACCTTATTCAGGATAGGATAACTGCCTCAGACCCCTGGTTACATATAGGCAGGTGTCAGATACAGAGTTATCATTTGAATTTGGGAAAGGAAGTTCTATTGATAGAAATGTACCTCTAACCTTTAGATTTTATGGCCTCAACTCTGATCATTATCAGGGAAATGTTCACATTGTTCAAATGATATCCATCACTCCCAGTATAGAGGGCACCAAACATACCACTTCCTTATAGTTACCAGTCATAGGAATGGGCATAGGTATTCTTAATGCACATTACATACTTTCAGAAATGTACATATTCTGTCATGGTTAAACAACTGAGTTTGAAGGACAATGTTGTTTTTCGGTCCTTACCAGTTTCTTGGTGCTTTCTGCTGCAGCTGAGACGGTAGCATGGCTCTTGTGTTCATCCATCACACACAGCAGACAGACACACTGCTGATCAGTACGACAGTAGATCTCCAGTAGTCTATCGTGATGAGAGCAGATCCGCCCCTGCAGTGGCATGGTGGCTTCAACCAGGGTATGCTTCTTGAGGGCAGGAGATTCGTTGTGAGTGTGGAGGTGAGCTGCACAGTAAGAGGCCAGACATACCAAGCAGGATCTGGTGGCTTTGATCTGACCACCGAGGCAGATATCACACGCCACATCTCCAGCTTCAGCATACCGGCAGCGTTGACCAGAGGGTACAGCTTGGAGTCCTCCTGTATTCAGTTTCTCCACCATCTCAGCCAAAATTATGTTTCTCTTCAGAATTGGTCTTGGAGTGAAGGTCTGTCTGCACTGAGGACAGCTGAAGATGTAAGAGGAGGAATCTTCACCCCAGCAGGCCCTGATACAGCCCATACAGTAGCGGTGTCCACAGGGAAGAGCTACTGGCTCCTTCAGTATCTCCAGACAAATTGAGCAGCACAATTGCTTTCTATCCAGAGGACCTGTTTGTGCCATTCTTTACCACAGAGACAGGGGGAGATTGTATAAGCTTCTCTGGAGCCACCTGTGGCATCCCTTTTATAAACCTACATACTGTATACAAAGCAGCAACCCACAACCACACCTCCCAGATCGGTTTGGTGTGTGTGTGTGTGTGTGTGTGTGCGCACATTTGAGAGAGAGAGAGAGAGAGAGAGATCAAGAACACCTAAGTGTTAGTTTATTTTCTTCAATTAACAAGGACAAAGACAGATATACATAGGCTATAATTCAGGTATCATCAACTACATTCAGCCAGACTGTAGACTTCAAATTGACTGCAAGAAGCCCAAACAGATAACATTTGACCCAAACATAATAATTGTATACACAGCTAAGTTTCAAATCACATTACTCACTCTGTTATGAGTGGAAATAATTTTGAAACAGATTCCCAAAATGTAAAAAAATAGTTGAAGTTGATTTGCTGGTGTTTTTAGTCCTTTATGTCAAATCGTTTAAATTTGGTGTGGGGGGGGGGGTTGCTCAAAAAACTTGGGGGCTAAATAAAATGACCCGTGGGCCCCCAGTTGACAAACCCTGCTATAATTTATCACATTGCTTTTACTGAACACTGGATTGTATGTTCCCATAACACTGATGTGGTACACACAGTCTCAACAAGCACAGCGGGAAAAAAACGTCATGTTTAGTAACAGCAGGAAGTAGTGAGGATGATGCAGCAAATGGATGTCTCCCTCTCTGACAAAGTGGACATTCTCATCCACAAGAGCAGACTGTTACAGAAGTACAAAGCAATGGGCCAGATTAAGAATAATACATTTTCCTAACAACGTTTTGTTTTTAATCTAAGATGTTGTTTTTTGGAGACGTCATAGCCTACAGAGAACAGGTTATAACAAACACATAAGTGTCAAACAGTAATTGTTCATTACACAGTGAGTTTTAATTCAGTTACCGTATGCATATATTATTTCAACATACAATATACTCCTGACATGTAGCTTGGCAGAATATGAAAATATAAACATTTAAAAAAAGGGTAAAAACAGGAATGTAAAATTAGCAAAAAACCCTACACTAACAGAGTATATCTTTACATGAATTCAAAAAATGTGTTCTACTTCATGTCTTGAAAACATTTGGAGCAGTGTACCAATCTCCTAGGAATTACTTCGGGGTTTACTTCTATCTATTCTATTACTTCTATCCCTTCGTAACTCGTCTTAAACAAACTAGGAAGGTGTGAGTTGTTCTGTAAAATCTACCTACAGTTTTCCATAATGTAAAAAGTCATGCTTATTAAAAGACCATTGAAAGTTGTAAGACTTTACATGATCTATAGTAATGTCAACATACTCAGCAGATCCATCCTGTCTTTGGAATACTACATTTATGTGTCAGATAATCAGAGCTCAAACTTAGAAAACATCTGTTCCATCTGATCATAGTTCTTGGGTCCATAAAATCATTGTGTAAGGACTTTTCCTTTTGCATGAAATAAGAAATAATTTAGTCTTTCTCTATGTGAGGAGGTGACTAATGGCTTAACATTGATATATAAATGACACAAAATACAGTAAGCAGTTTCTTTGTTTCTCCCTCTTTCTTCACCTCTTCATTTCTACTCCTCAACCTCTCTTTCCATCCTACTCAAAATCAACTACCTCTTCTCGTTCTTCCCCTCTATGCCTTTTGCTCACACAGTAATAAACACCAGTCGGGCAGAGTAGATCAGGTCTGCCAGGTAGAGCACAAAGTTGACTGCAGTGAGCACAGCCACAGCCATCTTCTTGTCCCATGAACACAGCCCTTGACTGTTACCACAGAAAGTGGGCCTGGAGGAAGTGCCCCCGTGCTCCTTGTCAAATGTAAAAATGGGCCAGACGATGGTAGCGGAGAGGTACATGATGACAGCCAGTAGGGCGTAGGCAGACAGGAAGCGGGCGAAGGGGAAAGGCAGGCAGCCAGTGCACTCGCAGATACACAGCACAATGATGGCCGCCGACAGGATGAAACAGATGCAGTAGACGGCCAGGCACCACCTCAGTGCAGCATGAGAGTTGTAGGACACCGGGTCGCTGATGAAGACAAAGATGACGCAGGCCACGAAGGTTTCACACACCTTCAGCAGACCCGGGGCGGTGGCCATGTAACCTGCTACCTCACCTGGCCGGGCTTTGCTGATGCTCACCTCACTCATGTAAGCGATGGTGGCCAGGCAGGAGAAGACGGTGGCCACGATGCGGTAGTTATGAGTCTCGTTGCGGGAGGTCTGGCCCTTGAGGAAATAGAGGGGGAAGATGATGGAGGCAGAGAGGCAGAGCAGGGAGGCATAGCAGGCGAAGGTGATGGGGAAGTTTTTCCAGGAGACGGGGGCACGGGTCTGCAGGCCAAACAGCTCTACCAGCAACACCAGCAGAGTCCCAGCGAAGCTGAAGGCCCAGCAGAACACACACCAGTCCCCTGTACCGTGCTTGAGCTCAGCCCCATGGATGGTCACAGAAAAAGCCACACAGGAGAAGACCAGAGCACACAAACGCACCCAGAACAGGGGATTGGAGTGCACCACCACTATCGGCATGATGAGATATGGATGATGCTTGACAACTAGGACGGGTTAGACTGAAGGGCTGAATTGGCCAGAGATGGAGGTGTTTCTGTGAAATACCCTAGGCCTACAGTTATTGGTGCATCTGTGGCAGAAGGATCTATAAGGAGACACAGAATAGAGAGCAGCTGTCAGTAACAAAGAACAAATTGACAGCATGCATTCATATTTTTTTAAATCTCAAAGCAAGTATTGATTCCATTATGATTTTCAATGAACATTCTTGATGAGATATCATATTTGGACTCATGAGGGCAACAGTAGCAATGTGTCATTATCTCCATCTCAACATGAAAGTTAAAAATAAAATAAAAATCCTATTTTGATACCTTGTACAAGGAGAATCAAAAGTATGGATTCTCTTCAGTTTTATACTCTGTGAGAGTGCTTTATCAGCTGAGGGATTCCTGTTCTGTGAGTCAGTGAGTCCGTGTCACTGGACATTCCTTCACCCCCCCCCTTTCAGACAGATGTGGTGCTGAGACCTCTACCCGACCTCTCAGCCAATCTGTCATCAGCCTCTGCGGAAGGGCCTCATCCACTAACAGTCCCAACATCCAGAGACTCTCAGGGCTGCTCCCTCCCACTATCCCCCACAAGTAATAGTGAGTCCATGTTCCCAGTTTACATACTGTTGAAGGACTCATAAACAGAGACACATGTTTACATTAATAAAATAAGTTGTTCAAACAGCAGGGGACAGAGAGTGGGGGAGGGATATGGAGAGAGAAAGAGAGGAACAGACAGATGAATTAAGATTTGAAAAATGGACAAACTCAAAGTGAGAGTGACCAAAACAGTCAGGCAGAAACGGCTAGCTGAAGTACGAGGAGAAAAAAAAGGAAAAATGGGGAAAGCCCTGTGCCTTAACCTCAGAAGGACACATTTTAAACATGAGGAAAGCCCTGTGCCTTAACCTCAGGACACATTTTAAACATGAGGAAAGCCCTGTGCCTTAACCTCAGAAGGACACATTTTAAACATGAGGAATAGCAGAGCAGTGAGTCACCTCCCTCCCTCTCTGCCCCTCCCTTGTTCTCCATTTCTCTTCCCCGTAAGATTTTCCAACTCGTTGATTTATCCCAGATGTGTAGACTGCTGCCGAACTGCAAACTGGGTCAAAAGTGCCAAGTCCCTTCTCTCTCTCTCACACACACACACACACACACACTAGAAAAACCATATGGAAGGCAGTAATGGAAAATCCATCCCCTCCCTGCCATTACTTGAATGTTAGGAAAATTGGTAAAAGACCATAAAGTCCCTACATGGAAGCCACCTTATAAGGGGTGGCATGGAAAAGACTAGGTTATCATCCAAACAGAGGGACTTCCCTTTAAAGATACACTCACAGTCCCACACAGCCTGGGCAGGAGAGAAAACAGGATATTAGTCAAATTATCTCCCTCCCTCCCTCACACACACACCACACACACACACTTGAGGGTGAGGAGACTCAGTGTTTGTTTGCAGCCAGGGTCACGAGTGTTGTTATGACAACATGGTTAACTCGATTTCACCCATAATTCAGTTAAAGAGCTATGGGCTCCCAGGCTGGAGATGTTCACATGTTTCATCATGCTCCATAGTTCAGCTGCAATAATAAGGGGAACTATTTGCTTCCACGTGTTCTGATCAATAGTAGACTATATTCACACAAAATACACTAATAAAATGTATGTATATGTACAGTTGAAGTCGGAAGTTTACATAAACTGAGTTTAAATGTATTTGGCTAAGGTGTTTCACAATCCCTGACACTCAATCCTAGTAGAAATTCCCTGTTTTAGGTCAGTTAGGATCACCACTTTATTTTAAGAATGTGAAATGTCAGAATTAATAGAAGAGAGAATGAATTATTTCAGCTTTTATTTATTTCATCACATTCTCAGTGGGTCAGAAGTTTACATACACAATTAGTATTTGGTAGCATTGCCTTAGATTGTTTAACTTGGGTCAAATGTTACGGGTAGCCTTCCACAAGCTTCCCACAATAAGTTGGGTGAATTTTGGCCCATTCCTCCTGACAGAGCTGGTGTAACTGAGTCAGGTTTGTAGGCCTCCTTGCTCGCGCACTCTTTTCTGCCCACAAATTTTCTATAGGATTGAGGTCAGGGCTTTGTGATGGCCACTCCAATACCTTAACTTTGTTGTCCTTAAGCCATTTTGCCACAACTTTGGAAGTGTGCTTGGGGTCATGACCCATTTGCGACCAAGCTTTAACTTCCTGTCTTGAGATGTTGCTTCAATATATCCACAATCTTTCATCATGATGCCATTCATTTTGTGAAGTGCACCAGTCCGTCCTGCAGCAAAGCACCCCACAACATGATGCTGCCACCCCCGTGCTTCACGGTTGGGATGGTGTTCCCTCGGCTTGCAAGCCTCCCCCTTTTACCTCCAAACATAACAATGGTCATTATGGCCAAACAGTTCTATTTCTGTTTCATCAGACCAGAGGACATTTCTCCAAAAAGTACGATCTTTGGACACCTACTCATTCCAGGGTTTTTCTTTATTTTTACTATTTTCTACATTGTACAATAATAGCGAAGACATCAAAACTATGAAATAACCCATATGGAATAATGTAGTAAGCAAAACAAAAAAAGTGTTATAACAAATCTCAAATATTTGAGATTTGAGATTTTTCAAAGTAGCCACCCTTTGCCTTGATGACAGCTTTGCACTTTCTTGGCATTTTCTCAACCAGCTTCATGAAGTAGTCACCTGGAATGCATTTAAATTAACAGGTGGGCCTTAAAAGTTCATTTGTGGAATTTGTTTCCTTCTTAATGTGTTCAAGCCAATCAACTGTGTTGTGACAAGGTAGGGTTGGTTCACAGAAGACAGCCTTATTTGGTAAAAGACCAAGTACATAACATGGCAAGAACAGCTCAAATTTGCAAAGAGAAACGTCAGTCCATCATTACTTTAAGACATGAAGGTCAGTCAAAGCGGCAGTTGCAAAAACCATCAAGCACTATGATGAAACTGGCTCTCACGAGGACCACCACAGGAAAGAAAGACCCAGAGGATAAGTTCATTAGAGTTACCAGCCTCAGAAATTGCAGCCCAAATACATGCTTCACAGAGTTCAAGTAACGCGACACAGCTCAACATCAACTGTTCAGAGGAGACTGCGTGAATCAGGCCTTCATGGTTAAATTGCTGCAAAGAAACCACTACTAAATGACACCAATAATAAGAAGAGACTTTCTTGGGCCAAGGAATTTGAGCAATGGACATTAGACCGGTGGAAATCTGTCCTTTGGTCTGATGACTTTAAATTTGAGATTTTTGGTGTAGTTCCCACCATGAAGCATGGAGGAAGAGGTGTGATGGTGCTTTCATGGTGACACCATCAGTGATTTATTTAGAATTCAAGGCACACTTAAACAGCATGGCTACCACAGCATTCTGTGGTGATATGCCATCTCATCTGGTTT